>NC_062275.1:33440656-33744173 GCF_916048215.2 Malus sylvestris
AAGAAGCTTGTCCGAGGAATTAGTATGCCTAACTATTCATATGCAAGTGCTTGTAGTTCTCATTTGGAAGTTCTGTCAAACTCAGAGGGAGTATCCAGAAGTATACTTACTTGATCTTAATGTACACTTTTTCTTACGATTAAGAGCATTTTTCCCACTTGGCTTTTGTTACCTAACTAGGTTTTGACAAGGCACCCTGGTCATACCCTTGTGAGCTCTTCTACTTGCGTCTAGGAGATGTTTAATTTTGATTTAATGCAAATTCTCACTTTTCTCCTTAGTCTATGGGTTTTTCTCCAACCTTAGGTTTTACCATAGCAAGGTTTTGTGAGTTTTACTTTTTATGCATTCTTCTGTTATTTTGAGACTCACATTTATTTATTGTGATGACCACTTCATCAACTGTACTTACTTCACCGCTGAAGACCTAATGCCTCATTTAGTTGAGTATTTACACACTCATGGGGGACTGTTGCAGTCCTATTAGATTAAAAATGTAATTGTGTAAATCCTAGTGTATCTAGAGATATCTTGAAATATTCTCTAGGGTTAGATATTATCCTATTAGAGTTGTAATCCTATTAGGGTAAGAAATTTACCTTCCCTAACTACTATAAATAAAGGCACAATGGGGTGGAATAACACACACCTCACAATTATACATCTCTCTCTATGTGCCGCGCCCCCTCTCTCTATGGCTTGCATAATTGTTCGGTAAATTATGCCTACAACAGTAAATTAATTAGTTTGATTTGTTTTTATCTCCAAATGACACATAAAATATAATTGCAAAATGTATAATTATAAATATTTTTATATACAAATCAATTTACATTCTTTAACGAATTTATAACGAATTGAATTGAATATCATACCGTCTATGTCTATTCTCTGACGAATAATACTATAGGTTAATAGCGAACTCCGTACCCGAACCAAACCGCTAACTTCAAACGTATTCCGTATCTAGCAACTGATACGGAATATATCATTTATGAAATAGAGGAGCAAAAGTAATCCCTATATAGAAGTTAAAGCAAGTGGAAGCTTAGGCATGAGTGAACACATCAACATACAAAAAGGTATAGGAAAAATCATAATATCACATACTATATATGTAACTTCAAAATACGTACATTTGGAGCTAACAAGCCACAAAAAGGTTTTTTGTAGGCTTGCTTAACTCTAGTTGTAAAACTTAGTGTTGAGAATGATTCCCACGTTGATGAGAGGAAGGATCTTGTATGTGTTTATAAGAGGTTTGGCTACTCACCATATTGCAATTGGTTTTATAGTGGAATCTCAACTTTCTTCATGGTATCAAAGATATGGTTAAGATATTTCAACACTTACGGCGCGTTTGTTTGCACTCACTAAGCCTCACTGGACAAGATTGGCTTAGTTAAGAATATTAATTCGTGTTTGGTGCAAGCCAAGATTGAGTTTAATGGGACTAGCTCGGACTCTTTCCGACTAAACTCTTCACTAGTTGGGCTTAGTGAGGCCGGGCAAAAAGGATGGGATTGCTAAGACCAGTGTTTTGCATCATCATCGTGCTGAGGCTTCAACTTCCTCAGTCTTCTTCCACAGATCTCCAACCCACCGCCATTAAGCTTTTCTTCTCCGACCGTCGTGTCCTTCTCAAGGCCCTTAAGCGCTTCGCCAAGAAGATGCATCCGTAAGTTTGTCATCGATTTGCAGAGATCAATAAAAATCAATTTGCAAATCTGACAATCCGAGCCTCTGCAAATTGAAAAAAAAAATTAGGATTTTTCTGGATTTGATCTGAAGAGAAAGTAAATTAAAAGAAGAGAAATATGGGTTTTAATTGAAGAGAAAGCAAATGAAAAGAAGAGAAAGTTTTTGGGTTTGATTATTCGTGGGAGAAAATCTGGGCTTGCGAAGGGCAGAATGCAAACTAGAGAAGAAAAGTAGAGGGACTGGGGGGAGAGAGTTGTTGATGCACAAAATCAGTGAGGACTTTGGTATAACAGAAAATGTTAAGTTTGTGCCCTTCGCTAGATTGCTCCGGTCACTAGTGTGGATAAGTATGTAAATGGATAGAGATAGGGAAGCAAACACAAGATGTACGTGGTTCACCCAGATTGGCTACGTCTACGGAGTATAGGAGTTCTCATTAATTGTGAAGGGTTTACATAAGTACATAGGTTCAAGCTCTCCTTTAGTGAGTACTAGTGAATGATTTAGTACAAATGACATTAGGAAATATTATGGGAGAATGATCTCCTTTTATATAAGAGAGTTTTTAGCTTTGTTTTGACATTGACACGTGTCGTGTTGTGATTGAATTCTGATGTTGACACATGTCAGGCTATGATTGGCTTCTGATATCGACACGTGTTGCGCTGTGATTGGCCTCCTAGTTCGAGGGAAACTCTTCTGGGTCCTTGACAGTATAACGTTGACCGGTGCTTAGTAGTTTCGGGATTGGTTAAGTATGATACAAACAGTGCTCCCCTAAGTTCCCGAGTGAGGAAAGCTCCTCAGTTGGGGACTTGCAAGATCCCAGCCGCTGAGTAATCACGAAACTTCTAAGTACTGAAGTGTGGTATTGTTTTCACTTGCTTTATCTGTCTCATAGGTAGATGTGGCATCTTTTTTGGAAGTACTTTTCCTCCATCCAGGGGTGGTATATTTAACCGTTGGCGATGCATAAGGTAATGTATCAATTTGACTTGAAGCTTACTTGTAGTTTCAGACTTGGTCAAGCGCAATACAAACCATGTAGTAGGAGTCCCCCAAGTCGCCGACCTAGGAGATCTGCTGAAAGAGGTGACAGACATGAAGGATTATTTTGTGAAAACATGTTCATTTGAGCAACATCATATAGCATGCAATTAACAATTAAAGGCGGAATCATGCTTGCATGCACTCAAAAACAAAACATTACCCATGAAATTCAAAGCCTAGTAGATTGGTGAACCAAGACTCAACTCAAATCAAAGTGAGTTGAGAAATATATACCTTTGTAGATTCCTCTTTGCATAAGCAAAGGCTAATCACCCAAAGAGAGGGCCTTCATTCCTTGCATCTAAAATCTATGGATTTGGATGGAAGAATATGGTTCTCCAAGTTCCCAAAATTGAGAACCTCTAAGTATCCACACCAAGGTAAGATTGATGAAGAAATGAGTGACCTTGGAGTAGTGGGATTGCTAGATACACCCTCCAAGGGGGTCGGCCTCTTTAGAGAGAAAGGAGAGCATTGTGTTCTCTCCAATTTCCTAAAAGAAAACCCTAAATGAATTTTGGCTATAAAGTCATATTTATACCTTTATTCATTGGAGTGGCAAACTTGTAATTAAAGCAAGTTCACTACCCTCCTCTAAATGGCCGGCCATAGGGTTTTGTTTGGGCTTTTTGGGCCTTTGTGAATTAAGTTGTCATACAACTTAAGTCAATGGGCTTGACGTTCGAAGCCCATTGGGCCTTAAGGTCCAAAACTATCCCGAGGTCTTTAACGAACTTATTCGTTTAATTAATTAACATATTAATTAATCCTTGCCATAAATAATTAAACCATTTAATTATTCTTACTCATCTCCATTATTTCTTCAATCTTCACCTTACACGGTGTACTATCCATTAGGTTCCTTTTAGCGAGGCAGTGGGCGATTAAAACTCTTTAAAATCGATTGTGAATTGAAACTTACTTTCAATTCTCCCTTTAGTGTTTATACACGTTCATGGCTTCCACAAACCAAGAGTGACACCTAGCAGCATATCATGGTTACCCAAGCTAATCAGAAGAGGTAGAGAACCTATTTAGTTTAGGATTACAAATGCAATACGGTATTTCTCTAATACAATACTCTTGACCACATTGTTTGGTTTGATAGTTTATTCATGTCTACTATCCAATGTGATTCGTGTGCTTATATGATTACCTTGAATGTGATTTAGAACGACTTTTCTAAATCTCATTCATACTCTGGCCAGAGATTCTAAATCATATCATAGAGTATTCTCCCTCAAACAGTTTGAAGGTTAGAGATCCCTTGTTGCGCATTCACTTGCCTCCATGGCTAAGTGGCTTAACCCTAACGATGCCGTGGACACCCGCGGATGGGGTGACTTTGACATAATCAAAGATCAAGGACTTAACCACAAGACAAACGTGATGCCTCAGGTCAAATGACTACTTTGCATTATCCCAACCATGAGTTCTCATGTGACATGAATATGAGAACTCTTCGTTGATCGTGTTCAGTGAACTCATTCTCTATTGAGCACCTACGTACTTGTCTTGATGTCACACACACCAATGACTCGAGACTAGTCACTCTCCCTGAGAGAAGACACAACACGTACTGATCTTAACGGACTGTCAATGCCCAATTGGCAATCCTATGATCAGGAACGTTTAGGATGTGTCTACGAAAGAATGGTCTTATGAATCTAACTTCTTTAGATCGCATTCTCCCAATCACATATTCCTTGGACTTATCGTTTAAGCATATAACATTTATATGAGACGGCTCAAACAATAATCTTTGCCCTTGATATTAAACTAGATTAGTTTAACATGTGAAATGTCCGTAAAGTATCATCATATGATTGGTTTTAGGGCACATTTCCAACAATCTCCCACTTGCACTAGAGCCAATCAGCTTGGTCATCTGTGATGATACCTCTTCTGTAGTCATTTCATAAATGGCTGAATAGTAGGCCTAGACAATGGATATCTATATGTTATCCATAGAAGCAACCTTGAGAATAACGACGTCACCATTATACATGATTCTCAATCATGTGGTTCAGTCTCTCATTTGAGTTCGGACCTTGATGAGACCTTGATTCCCTGGCTTGAGCTATCGCCCCATTAATGTCATAGTGTCAGTACACTAGATACACTTTCTGGTTGGAACCGAATAGAGAGTTCATAAATGAACTTTCCCATCCAAACAACATTGTTGTAAGCTTCTATATGGCAATATATTTTGCATTCATAATGGAACACGCTAAAGTCATTACTTTTAATGTTTCCATCCAAATATCTCTTTAGTCATAATAAAGAGATATCTGATTATCTCTTCATTCATAATGAAGAAACATCCAATGATGGATTAGATTCATAATCTAATACATTTACGCTTCCTTTACGTTACTCTAATTCTTCCTCATTCTTTGAGGAATCTATCCTTTAGTATTTCTTAAATACTTAAGGACTCACTTGACAGTTGCCATGGTTCTGATCCTGGGCTTGCACTGATATCGTCTTGTACCGTTCTAGGTACAACTCATATCAATGTTTTTCATACAATATGAAATACATAAATCACCTTTATGCGTATGCATAAAGGATTTTATTTACGCATTATTTCTTTGGGAGTCAAAGAGTACGTTCTCTTTGAGAAGAGCAACTTCCTAGTCTCACTAGAGTTGTCCTATTGATTGAAGTTCATCATCATATGAGAAACTTCCTATCATCTTTTGTCTATTATTAGGAATTGATATAATCCAATTATATACAAAAATCTATCATTATAGATTTCCATCCCATGTATATAGACTATATCTCCCATATACATTCTATCTTCATATAATGTTTTAAAGTCATAACTTTAATGAAGAAGAATTCTTTTCATTTCCAAAATTAATATATCATATATATATATATTAAATTTTAGGAACATGATTAACTCCCATATACATTCTATCATTATAGAATGTTTAAAGTCATAACTTTAACGAAGAAGTATTCTTTTCTTTTCCAAAATTAATATATCATATATTTAAATTTTAGGAACATGATTAACTCCCACTAATCTTTTGTAAACCTAGTAAACAAAAGATTCATTTACATCTTTATGAGAAATCAAACGATTTGATCCTTTTCTCATAAGATGCTTATAGCTCCCACTAGCTTGCTTAGATTCATGATGGATGGATCTCTACAACTTACATGTCTTGTGATTCATAGTTTTAGACATATATTATTAAGACTATCTTAATAATGGTTTCGGAAACCCATATTATGTCCAAACATTGAATCACCATTTAGTTGAAGCTAGCTATCTTTGAATTAATTGAAACCAAGACTATCTCAAAGATGGTTTCTTCAAAGTCAACCATTCTCTTTGATTGTAGTCACCTTAAGCTACCAATTAGCTTATGAAGGTTTCATTATTTCGGGTCAAATGGTACTTTACCATTTCTTTGAGTATATATCATATATACACTCAATGTAGTCATAAGGATTTTCATTCTTATTTCTTTCGAATTAAGAGGTGTAACTCTATGACATAGTCATAAAGTTCAAACCATTCAACTGAGACGGTTTATAAATCCTCCTCGACTACCTTGGAGCTTGTGGTATAGGAACTAGGTTGTTATATTTGTTGATTATCATCTTGTCTCTCAAAGAACCCATTCTTTGAGTTCTATCTCTCGTTTATTTGCTTTTAGGCAAATCACATTGTAGGATTACAATGAACTACCCAACAAAACAACATTTGTTAGTTGGTTTATAGAAGCGATATCCAAAAGTTAATTTAAGGATATCCCACAAGATTGTTATCAAACAAATATTGCTTATTAGCTCACAACCCCAAATCTTAACATGCTTAAGATTTGTCTTTCTTTCCAACTACATCTTATGGAGTCATGAAAAATTTGGAAGATCTTCTAATTGACAATCATATTGTTTTAGAAGTATATATCCTATATATGGGTAATAGATAACATCTAACGAACTAAATCTTATTCGAGTTCGTTCTTCTCCTTAATGGAGAAATTTATTATCTTATGATGCTTCTTTCCTTGATATCTTTCAAGGAGACTCATCTAAAGTGTTTCTTTTCCTTGGATCAAATCTAAGGAGGTAAATACTTTAGACGTCTTACTCATCAACTTACATTTCTTGAATTCTTTGAAACCTTTTGCAAAGTATTCGGATTTGTGTTTATTCAAAATAAACTATAGTCAAACCGAGAGTGATCTTCGGTGAATGTCATACAACATGAGTAGTATTATGTTTGTGGACAAGTGCCACTAACATCTAAGTGAATTAACCTCAACAACTTTGTGATTCTTTCTTCTTTCCAAAAGAATAAAGATTCGAACATTTCACCTCTATACAATTTTAATAAGAAGGTATTGGATCCGGATCTAACGATCCAAAGCATCCATCTATGACCAACTCGTAATTTATGATTTAGAGGTATCACAACTCAGTTGGGATTAGTCACTACCTTGCAACCTTTTGGGTTTTAAGCATCATTATATTCTAAACAGTTAACACTACCATATCATCTCTACTATAGAGACAATCAATTAGATTACTATAATCCAATCATTGATTAATAAAAAACAATGTTTTGTCAAACAAAACATTCATCCATCTCTACTATAGTGATGGAATTAAGTTCCTTAAAATTGGAATGTAAAGACAATCTTTGGTTTTTCCAATTTCTTTGGTAGTTCATATGAGGAAGTAAGTACTATCTGCCTTCGCAGAGATCTATATTTTATTCACGTTCCGAATGTGAAGCACCTTTTTCTTCTCTCATATATCTTCTACTTCTTATTAGTCACACTTTTACAACGATTGTAAAACATAGTTGCTAATACGGAATCATGCATTCAAGTAGAAGAACCAACTGTTTTGAACTATTCAAGAACAATTTACAACACCTTCGAAAGGTGTGTTCTTGACACTTGCAAGACATTTCTTGCAAATACCCCTTCCAATGTCCATCCTTTCATAAAGAAAGTTTGTTCCCTTGGAGTTAATTTTATCTTCTTCATTTGACTTCTCCTTTGACTACAATAGTCATGGTCCCTAAACTCCCACTATCTCTCTTGAAACTTATTTCAATTGTGTTATACACATCAAACATTTTGGAGAGTGTGTGGTTATTGTTCACCATATAGTTTACAATAAACTTTGTGAACCATTAGGATAGGGACACAAAGGTAAAGTCCTTGCCTAGTTTCCGTCTCGTTAAGTGGTTTATCACTTCAACACTCAATGATTCAAAATCATCATAAGTCCATGTTGATGGACTATTTTTGTCAACCAACCATTATGCTCTAAACATAATTACAAACTTTCAAGAGTTGTTCAAGGCAACTCTCATTTCTTCATACAACAATTTGTAAGTGAAGAATCATGGCACATAAAGTGTCCATGCCTTTGTGCTTTCTTCTAAAGTTCCTTGTTCATGTAACAAAGAAACAAGCACTAATGTTTGCATTGACTAAGGGTTGTTCAAAGTAACTCTTATTTCTTCATACAACAATTTGTAATTAAAGAATTATGACATTAAAAGTGTTGTCCTCTTTATGATAGACTTTATCTAACATGTTCTTCCAATGATACATTATTAATAGGAAGATTGTGAGGATGAGACTACTTAGGTACATTTACAAGCCGTTTAAAGACAATCTATGGTTTTGTAGTACCAAGTTCGGAAACGAAAGCTTTCAGCTTTTATTTGTCAAGTGTTGGATAGCGTTTGCAAATATATTGGTAAACAAATACATAACGAATATAAATTGATTGATTTTAAGCCATTTGATTCGGGTCTTTATATCAAATAGCACCACCCACTATTTTTGGCAAATTCCATATCCCTCATTGGAATTCGAGAGTTTTGGATGAAACTCTTAGTAGGGTATGGGAGACTCACTACTACCAAGCCCACCTCACAATGATATGATATTGGCTAGCATTAATAATAATGAGAGAGTACACTTACTCATTTGCATCTCTTGCAAGTACCCATCTAATTTGGCCTCTAGAGAATGTAACCTCACAATGATATGATATTGGCTCCATTGCACTTAGTTAAGTCATTCCCACCATGCTTAGTTCATGAAGGGGTTCAAGAATAGCCTCACAATGATATGATATTGGCCATCCTCGTTGCCTACACTCACCTCATCAAGTATGTATATAGACTCCTCCTGAGTATAAGCATGCACTTTGCACTCCCCATGATAGGGTGAAGGCGGTGTACAAGTCATAAACGATTGGAGCTACCATGGTGGAAGGCCACGAAAGAGTGTTCAAAGCACTCTCACGCTTATCAACTTAATAATGGTTTGGTTGAGGGTTTTAGGTCTCATCACATATAAATATTCATTTTAATCTAATTAAAACAATTTTGGTCCATTTGATTGTTTTAGTTGTATATAATACTCCCACTATGCTTATAAAACGGTTTTTAAAGCAAGAGTATATGATACTACTAACATAAGGTTTGCATTCATTGATGGACTATATAGTTGCCTTAGGGCCTTAGGATGACTATGAACCTTTGTTTAGATTCAACACGAGCCTTGTGTTGAATCTCGGTCTAGGGATGGTGATTGATTTTAGTTACGCGTTTAATCACATTAAGGCGTGTTGTCTTAGGGGCATTGGACCCAACTACTTCATTTTCATGAATATCAAATAAAGCAAGAAAGAAGTACTTCAAAGTAAAGATGAGCTTATGCTCATTACAACATTTGCATAAATCAAATTACTTTAAAGTAAAGAAGAGCTTAAGCTCTTTTACAACATTTGATCAAATCAAATTACAACCAAAATCTAATCTACACATTCCCATGGTTCAAACAAATTTGAAACGGCCTATCACATAGCTCAATTATCGTAGGCTTAGGTTCATAATCACCCTTTAATTAATTAACACTTTAACTAATTAAATTGAATGCAACATTTTCATTTGGTTTTTGTATCCATAAAATTGATTTAAATGGAGCTAAACAAAATGAAAATCCAATTCTCATTTAAAGAGACAAAACAATTTTGTTCTCTACCTAATTTGGGCCATAAAGCAATTAACCTCAACTTTTGGGCTATATTGCAAAAACATAAACTTTTGGGGTCACTTTGTAAAAACACAAAAGTCCACTATTTCATGTAAATACAAGTAGAACCCAAAATTTAAACAATGCAAAAACTTCATTAAAGGAACAAAACAATTTGTCCTTTAGCGTTTTTGGACCTAAACGTAAAAACGTAAACTTTTGGGCCAAAGTGCAAATACACAAAAGTATCAAAACTTTATGTAATTGCATAAAAGCCCCAAAAGTACTCCCACTTGAGGGAGGGCCGGTTTTGGATAGGAGAAATGAGTGATGTGTGTGTTGATTGCTAAGTTAGACATAAAGCATGCAAGTGGTGCAAGTGGTGTGTGTGAAAGGGAATTAATCATTTCACACCCACCATTATTTCTATCACCATTTAAACAAATATCTAACACATTAAATCATTTGAAAAACATAAAACATAAACTTTATGAAATAAATCAAAACTTTGAATCAAAACACAAAACCTTTTTGTTCTTGGCAAAAATGTCAAGAACAATGAAGAACATTCATGAAAAACCCAAAAATTTCCATGAATATTTTTACTCCAAAAACATCCCAAAACCATTCAAACTTGAGGGAAATAACATATAACCAAACTAGGGTACATAGGGGTTCCAAAAGTTACTTGAAAACACTTTTAACAAGTCAAACAAGAACCCAAAAATCCACCCTTTGAATTTGGCCGAAAATTCCCAAAAGCATGGCACCAAATTTTAGCTCCAATATTCATGCTCATAAGAACTACATCTACAACATTTGAGATGGCAAATTTTCTAACAAAATTTACATTAAAAGAAACAAGAATAAAGCTTGTAACATATTACAACTTTTAAATCACAAACTATGAACCACAAAACCCAAAAGGATTCACCAACTACTAGACCTAGGCTCTGATACCACTTGAAGGATTATTTTGTGAAAACATGTTCATTTGAGCAACATCATATAGCATGCAATTAACAATTAAAGGCGGAATCATGCTTGCATGCACTCAAAAACAAAACATTACCCATGAAATTCAAAGCCTAGTAGATTGGTGAACCAAGGCTTAACTCAAATCAAAGTGAGTTGAGAAATATATACCTTTGTAGATTCCTCTTTGCATAAGCAAAGGCTAATCACCCAAAGAGAGGGCCTTCATTCCTTGCATCTAAAATCTATGGATTTGGATGGAAGAATATGGTTCTCCAAGTTCCCAAAATTGAGAACCTCTAAGTATCCACACCAAGGTAAGATTGATGAAGAAATGAGTGACCTTGGAGTAGTGGGATTGCTAGATACACCCTCAAAGGGGGCTGGCCTCTTTAGAGAAAAGGAGAGCATTGTGTTCTCTCCAATTTCCTAAAAGAAAACCCTAAATGAATTTTGGCTATAAAGTCATATTTATACCTTTATTCATTGGAGTGGCAAACTTGTAATTAAAGCAAGTTCACTACCCTCCTCTAAATGGCCGGCCATAGGGTTTTGTTTGGGCTTTTTGGGCCTTTGTGAATTAAGTTGTCATACAACTTAAGTCAATGGGCTTGACGTTCGAAGAACATTGGGCCTTAAGGTCCAAAACTATCCCGAGGTCTTTAACAAACTTATTCGTTTAATTAATTAACATATTAATTAATCCTTGCCATAAATAATTAAACCATTTAATTATTCTTACTCATCTCCATTGTTTCTTCAATCTCCACCTTACACGGTGTACGATCCATTAGTTTCCTTTTAGCGAGGCAGTGGGTGATTAAAACTCTTTAAAATCGATTGTGAATTGAAACTTACTTTCAATTCTCCCTTTAGTGTTTATACACGTTCAGGGCTTCCACAAACCAAGAGTGACACCTAGCAGGATATCATGGTTACCCAAGCTAATCAGAAGAGGTAGAGAACCTATTTAGTTTAGGATTACAAATGCAATACGGTCTTTCTCTAATACAATACTCTTGACCATATTGTTTGGTTTGATAGTTTATTCATGTCTACTATCCAATGTGATTCGTGTGCTTATATGATTACCTTGAATGTGATTTAGAACGACTTTTCTAAATCTCATTCATACTCTGGCCAGAGATTCTAAATCATATCATAGAGTATTCTCCCTCAAATAGTTTGAAGGTTAGAGATCCCTTGTTGCGCATTCACTTGCCTTCATGGCTAAGTGGCTTAACCCCAACGATGCTATGGACACCCGCGGATGGGGTGACTTTGACATAATCAAAGATTAAAGACTTAACCACAAGACAAACGTGATGCCTCAGGTCAAAGGACTACTTTGCATTATCCCAACCATGAGTTCTCATGTGACATGAATATGAGAACTCTTCGTTGATCGTGTTCAGTGAACTCATTCTCTATTGAGCACCTACGTACTTGTCTTGATGTCACACACACCAATGACTCAAGACTAGTCACTCTCCCTGAGAGAAGACACAACACGTACTGATCTTAACGGACTGTCAATGCCCAATTGGCAATCCTATGATCAAGAACGTTTAGGATGTGTCTACGAAAGAATGGTCTCATGAATATAACTTCTTTAGATCGCATTCTCCCAATCACATATTCCTTGGACTTATCGTTTAAGCATATAACATTTATATGAGACGGCTCAAACAATAATCTTTGCCTTTGATATTAAACTAGATTAGTTTAACATGTTAAATGTCCGTAAAGTATCATCATATGATTGGTTTTAGGGCACATTTCCAACAAGACAAGGTAAGCAATTAGAGCTCTAAGCAATCATTCCCAGATCAAAAGTTTGATTTCGAGTTCCTGCTGATTGTTTTCATTCTCCCTATCTTGTAGGCAGCATGAAGGATAAAGAGAAGAAAAATGAGAAGAGATGATATGAGATACTTTTGCTTTTGAAGCAGTAACTTTCCACATGCTTATTCTTGAACTGGGTTGAAGGATTTTCTAGTTTCCTTTAGGGTATAAGGGCGACTCAAGAATTTGAGGGTCAAAACAAGTCCATCAAATATAGAGTACGTTTGACCCTGATGATATGGGATACTTTTGCTGTTGACAAAGTAGTGGATGTATCGGCACGTGTTATGTTACACTTGTCTCCACATGCTTCCTTGTATCCTTGTCACTTGCCCTATCTATTCCTCAAGCAGATGTGGTATCTTTTCTAGAAGCATAAGATGTTGAAGATGAGTATTCGAGAGCAATGCTAGGTAAGTAATCAGGCAAGGAGTTCTAGGTAGTCAGTTCCTGACTGGAAGCTTGATTCCAAGTGCTGACTGATTGCTCTCTTTCTTCTTGTCTTGTAGGTAAGAACAAGGCCAAAGGAAAAGACAGTGAAAAAGCATGATATGGGATACTCTTGCTTTTAACCCTGATGATATGAGATACTCTGGCTCTGGTGTGGCTTGTTTGCAGATGTATTATCGGGGGGAAAATAAGCTGAGTATTTCAAGAGACTCTGCTGAGAGTGCCCTCTCAGATGTGCAGAAAAGTTGAGCATTTTTTTATTTGCAGGTTTTCCTGGCTGTGGAGGATGAAGGTCGACATATATAGGAATTGTCCCAACAGCAAGTAGTAATGCTACTCCTTTACCCTTCTCGGTCATAGCAATGTAGTGGGAGATGCAAGATTCACGTGTTTTAACTTTGTCAGAGCACTTTGAAAAAGTGGTCTGTGGTATCTGGAAAGCTGATGTTGCGTGTAAAGATTGCAGATAAGCTTTATCTAAGGAAATCTGGATCTCGAAGTTCAGAGAGCGGTGCCTCTTCGATTTTTGAGAAAGCAATCCTGTTCGGAGTCTGGCTTTCGAGATTCGTAGAGCGGTACCTCTTCGATTTTTGAGAAAGAAATCATGTTGGGAGTCTGCCTCTATAGATTCGAAGAACGGTGCCTCTTCGATTTTTGAGAAAGTAATCCTGTTATGAGTCTAGCTCTCGAGAGTCAGATAGCGGTGCCTCTTCGATTTTTGAGAAAGCAATCTTATTGGGAGTGTTTTCTAGTATGAGTAAAGGTTGGGCATTTTTGCCAGTTTGCCTTGCCACGGAGCATGGAGGTTGACACACATAGGGACTTTCCAGTTATCAAACAGTGGTGCTGTTCCTTTACCTTTGTGGGTAATAGTAAGGTAGCTGGACCTTCAAAATTTATGTGTCTAAACTTTGTCAAAGATCTTTGGCAAAGTTATTTGTGGTACCCAAGGAGTTAATGTTGGGTGTGGAGAGTGGTGCCTCTTCGAAATCCAAAGAGTGGTGCCTCTTCGATTTTTGAACCAATGGCCCTGTTGCCCTTTCTTTTATAAAGGCACCAATTATGTGCAAGAAGTGCGTTCAGAGAGTTATTGCTTGCAAGAATTTTCCCCTTATTTTTGTACTTCAGAGATTTATTGTACCTCATTTCTCCTTCATCATTTTTGAGAATGTCTGGCCCATTCGACCGTTGTTTTGACTTGAACTTTGGTGAAGAGGCAGCTATGCCTTCTCAAGACAACATATGGCACCCATCATTCTTCCCCTACTGGTCTTCTTACCGTTGGGGACTCTGTGATGAAGAATGATATGGCCGCTACGGTGGTGGCTATGAACCTTTTCACTCCCAAAGATAACATACTACTTTCCAAACGGTTTGATGAGTTAGCTGTTAAGGATTCTCTGGCTCTCAGTGTTCAGTGTGCAGGTTTTGTGTCTAATATGGCCCAACGCCTATTTGCTCGAACCCGCCAAGTTGAATCATTGGCGACTGAAGTGATAAGTCTAAAATAAGAGATCAGAAGGCTTAATCATGAGAATAAATAATTGCACATGCTCGTACATGACTATGCTACAAACATGAAGAGGAAGTTCGACGAGCCGTAGGAATCTGATGGTCAGATTTTACTTGATCATCAGAGGTTTGTAGGTTTGTTCCAAAGGCATTTATTGCCTTCGTCTTCTGGGGCTGTACCGCGTAATGAAGCTCCAAATGATCAACCTTCGGTGCCTCTTCCTTTTGGGGTTCTGCCCAGTACTGAGGCTCCGAATAATCACCCTCCGGTACCTCCTTTTTCTGGGGCTCTGCCGATTGCTGAGACTTCTCCTGAGCAACCTTTGTGAAGGCCCTCTCTTGTTTGTTTATTTTGATTTATGTATATGTACATATTTGTAACTTATAAGAGATATCAATAAACAAGCTTTGCTTCATTTCAACGTATTGTTTTAAATACACCAAGGCCTTCTTCACTAAGTTCTTTGAATTTTTTTCTTTTGTTGAAGCTTGTATGTTGAAGCTTTGTGAGTGAAGCATGTATGTTGAGGTAGTGTTCCCTTAATTTTCCGAGTGAGGAAAACTTCTCGGTTGGAGACTTGAAAAATCCAAGTCACTGATTGGTCGTGAGACTTCCGAGTATCAAGGTGCAGTAGCATATGGTAGGAGTCACCCAATTCTCCGGTCGAGGGAGTTGACGAATGAGGCATTTCCTTTCTAAGTGGTAACCCAAAACTCCTCCTGCATATATATTTGTTATCAAAGTTGTTAGGCCCAAAGAAAAGGAGGCCTAGGCAATTTTTTTTTTGTTGATTTTTTTGATTTTTTTTTTGAATTTTCGAATTTCGGGTACCATGAATTGATTTTGCTTCACACTATCTTGATCAAGAGTGTGAAGCTTTTGTAGGTGAAGCTTTTGTGGGTGAAGCTTTTGTGGTGGGTGAAGCTTTTGTGGGTGAAGCTTTTGTGTTTAAGCTTTGTAGGTGAAGCTTTGGAGTTGAAGCTTTGTAGGTGAAGTTTTTGAGTTGAAGCTTTGTAAGTGAAGCTTTGGAGTTGAAGCTTTGTAGGTGAATCTTTGGTGTTGAAGCTTTGTAGGTGAAGCTTTGGAGTTGAAGCTTTTGTTGGGTTCAAGATAGTGTAAAGCTTTTGAGAATTTGTAGTTGTCCTCCATTGATAAAGCTTTTGTTGTGAAGTTTTGTTGAATTTCCAAATTTCCTTTTTTTTTTTGGGAAAATTAGAAATTTGAAAATGTGGGAAAGACAACATATACAAATTTTGCTGCCACATTGTTGAGCAAGAGATTGTGATGCAAGCCATACCTTGTAGTAGTCGAAGGTTTGGATGAACCATATAAATTAAATTTGCTTCGAACAGTCTTGATCAAGAGTGTGTGAAGCTTTCTACGAGTTGTAGTTGCCCTTCATTGATGAAGCTTTTGTTGGCACCATAAATTGGTTTTGCTTCACACTGTCTTGATCAAGAGTGTGTGAAGCTTTTGAGAATTGTGGTTAAACTCCTTTGATGAAGCTCTTGTTGGCACCATAAATTGGTTTTGCTTCACACTGTCTTGATCAAAAGTGTGTGAAGCTTTTGAGAATTGTGGTTGCCCTCCATTGATAAAGCTCTTGTTGGCACCATAAATTGGTTTTGCTTCACACTGTCTTGATCAAGAGTGTGTGAAGCTTTTGAGAATTGTGGTTGAACCCCTTTGATTAAACTCTTATTGGCACCATAAATTGGTTTTGCTTCACACTGTCTTGATCAAGAGTGTGTGAAGCTTTCTATGAGTTGTAGTGTTTGCATTAATACAGAGGGGAAATGTCTAAAGTAGATGCAAGAGGGCTGAATAGCTTGATCTTCGTATGCCATGCACTGAAGTTGTTATTGGCTTGCAATAAGACTTTGTTGGTGGCTATAACTCTTGTTAGGCATAAGTACTCCCCTAGTTGAGTTGTCAAGCTTCAGGGTTTTTGATTATTTGTGAATGCTAAGAGTTCATATGTACAAGTTGTACCACTCATCTTTTGGTAGTTGGAATGAATGGTAAGTTACTTTCATCATTTGGTGGGTGGTATGAAGGTGAGTTCCTTCATCACCTTTCTTCACATTTCATCACCTGGTTGGTGGCACGAGGATGAGTTCCTTCTTCACCCAGTTGGTGGCATGAATGGGAAGTTGCCAAATGATATTAGAGTACGGGTTGTACATTTGATCACCTGGTTGGTGGCATGAAGGAGAGTATGGGTTGTACATTTCATCACCTGGTTGGTGGCATGAGTGGCAAGTTGCCAAATGATATTAGAGTACGGGTTGTACATTTCATCACCTGGTTGATGGCATGAAAAAGAGTACGGGTTGTACATTTCATCACCTGGTTTGTGGCATGAATGGCAAGTTGCCAAATGATATTAGAGTACGGATTGTACATTTCATCGCCTGGTTGGTGGCATGAAATAGAGTACAGGTTGTATATTTCATCACCTAGTTGGTGGCATGAGTGGCAAGTTGCCAAATGATATTAGAGTACAAGTTGTACATTTCATCTCCTGGTTGGTCGCATGAAGGAGTGTACGGGTTATACATTTCATCACCTGGTTGGTGACATGAAGGAGAGTATGGGTTGTACATTTCATCACCTGGTCGGTGGCATGAAGATGAGTTCCTTCTTCACATTTCATCACCTGGTTTGTGAGAATAAGGGTAAGGTGTCTAGGCACATTGGAGCAAGTGTCGAATGACACAAAGTATGTTGAACCCTTTCAAAGCACAGTTGGCTTATGTATGAATGTGTTGGAATGACTGATTGAGCGAATATACTGTGAAGCTGTTCATTTATTTGTACAGTCTTGTTGACATATACTTAGACTTTGTTTCATGTTGGAAGCATTCATGTTGGAGCTTTGAACCTGAGTGTTTCATTCCTAGGAATGTAAGAGGATTATGATTGAGTTGTCTAAATCACCTCTTTATTGAATTCATGCCAAATAGTCTTCGTTACATAGGATGCCGAACGACTGAAGTTTAACACTTGTACAATGTGAGTTTACTTGTAATAGTACTTCAAGTGATCAGCATTCCATAGATGGCCAAGGGTTTTGCCATCGGAGCTTCTAAGCTTGTAGGAGCCAGGGCAACTGATGCCAACAACTTCAAACGGTCCATCCCAGTTTGGACTAAATGTTCCTTCACTCGGGACTCTGTCGCAGAGTAATCTTTTCTTCAATACCCAGTCCCCCACTTTGAAAGAACGAGGTTTGACCCTTGAGTAATTGTAGTTGGAGATGCACTTCATGTAGGAGACATTCCTTAAATGAGCCTGGTTTCTGTGTTCCTCGACTAGATCTAAGTTGAGGGTAAGTTGTTTGTCATTTTCGCTTTGCAAGTTCTAGACTCGGAACGTTGCTTGCTCAAGCTCAACTGGGACAACTGCCTCTGTACCAAAAGCAAGTGAGAATGGGGTTTTTCCTGTTGATGTCCGATACAAAATGTGGTATGACCAAAGAACTTGGGGTACAAATTTTGGCCAACAACTTTTAACCTTGTCCAAGCTGGTTTTCAAAGTTCACTTGATTATTTTGTTGATGGCTTCGACTTGTCCATTAGACTAGGGATGAGTTGGGGAGGCAAAACATAAGTCGATGTTGAACTTAGAGCAGAACATCCTAAACTTATTGTTGTCGAACTGTCGACCGTTGTCAGTGACTATCGCATTAGGAATGCCGAATTTACAAAGGATGTTCTTCCATACGAAGTCTTTTATTTTTGCCTCAGTAATGGTTGCCAAGGGTTCTACTTCGGCCCACTTTGTGAAGTAGTCAACTGCAACGATTGCATAGCAGACCTTACCTTTCCCTGCAGGCATTGGGCCGATCAAATCAAGTCCCCAGTAGGCAAAGGGCCAAGGGCTGATCATAAAAGTGAGCGGCTCAGGATGGGAGTGAGGAATAGTTGCGTATCGTTGACAATTATCACGTGAGCGAGATATTATGATGGCATCTTAGTGGAGTGTTGGCCAGTAATATCCTTGGCGAAAAGCCTTGTGTGCTAGAGATCGAGATCCAACATTATCTCCGCAGACTTCTTCATGTATTTCCCGAAGAACAATTTCCGCCTCTACGGGCGTAAGGCATCTTAGGTATGGTAGGTTAAAACCTTGCTTGTAGAGTTGGTCATTAATGATCAAGTAACGGGTAGCCTTATATCGAATCTGCTTAGCTTGGACTTTTTCATTTAGAAGGGTGCCATGAGCAAGGAATCTATAAATTAGGGTAATCCAACTATCCCCCTGTTGTAAGTTGCACACTTCTGCAGCCATGGTGCCTGGTGCTGCCAACAATTCGACCTGAATTTTTTTCTCAATCTTGTCTTCCACCGCTGAGGTGAGGCGAGCCAAAGCATTTGATCTGGTAGTGGAAGTGCTTGAGCAATAATTGTGTTTGTGTCATATATGCTGCCATGGAGCTATCCTTAGCGTCAAAGTTGTTGGTTACCTGGTTAACCACCAATTGGGAGTCACTGAAGATATCAATTCGTTTAACCCCAAGGTATTTGGCCAAATGTAAGCCTACTAGGAGGGCATCATATTCTGCCTCATTGTTCGACACCTTGAATTTGAAACGAAGAGCATACTCCATTGCCACTTTGTCAAGGGTCATAAGGACTAGTCCTGCTCCACAACCTTGTTGGTTGGACGAGCCATCAATATATAGACTCCATGTTGGGGCTGTTGGTTCTATTTTCTGAGCTTCCGAGGGTAATGAAACCACTTCTTTAGGCGTAGAAACAATGTCAACAAGATATGTGAAGTCGGCGATGAAGTCTGCCACTGCTTGGCCCTTCTCATCTGGCTTTGGTTGGTAGGAGATGTCAAACTCACCCAATGCTATCTCCCATTTGATCATTCGCTCGAAAGTGTCAGAACTTTGGAGTATCTGTCGAAAAGGATGATTGGTAAGCACGATGATGAAATGTGCTTGGAAGTAAGGGCGAAGTCTTCGAGCAAACATGACCAATGCTAGAGCCAATTTCTCAATGTTGGAGTATCATGTCTCCGCATCTTGTAAGGCCTTGCTAGCGTAGTAGACAGGTCGTTCGACATTACCATCCTTTTGAATGAGAACGGAACTTATTGCTGAAGCCGATACCGACAGATAGATAATGAAAGTGTCACCAACCTCAGGTTTGGATAACAGAGGGGCTTTACTCATGTAGTCTTTGAGGTTTTTGAATGCCTCAGCACATTCATCAGTCCATGTAATATACTTCTTACTTCCCTTAAATGCTTTGAAGAAAGGAGCACATCTGTCTGTAGCCTTAGAGATGAACCTAGTTAAGGCTGCCACCTTGCCAGTAAGGGTCTAGATGTCTTTTGAAGTTACCGATTCCTTCATGTCGAGGATTGCTTTGATCCTCGTTGGCTTATCATGAAGCCTAAGAATTTGCTAGAGCCTACGCCGAAGGCACATTTGTTGGGGTTCAACCTCATTTGATACCTCTTCAGAATGGTGAAAGTTTCAGATAGGTTGGTGATGTGTTGGTCAGCATGTTTGCTCTTGACTAGCATATCATCAACGTAAACTTCCATGCTCTTCCCAATCTGTTCGGCGAACATTAAATTGACCAGTATCTGATAAATTGCTCCTGCATTCTTTAGGCCGAAGGGCATGACTTTATAGCAATATAGTCCCCTGTCAATAGTGAAGGCTGTGTGTTTTTGGTTCGGAGGGTTCATGATGATTTGGTTGTATCCCAAGTAAGCATCCATGAAACTTAGAAGTTCACATCCTGCCGTAGAGTCTATAAGTCTGTCTATGAGAGGAAGAGGAAAGCTATCATTCGGGCATCCTTTGTTTAGGTCAGTGTAATCCACACACATTCTCCACAAGACCTTTGGGAGCAGGAGACTTTCCTTGGTCGGATTCTTCTTAATAAGGACAACATTTGCTACCCACGTTGGGTAATTGACTTCGCGGATGAAGTCTATGCCTTTGAGTTTTTCAACTTCTGCATTCATTGCCTCGTACCGTTCAGTGTCATAAGATCTTCAATTCTGTCTCGCTGGCTTGGTCTTGGGGTCAATACTTAAGCGATGAAAGATGATATCGGGAGAGATGCCTGGCATGTCCTCGTATGACCAGGCGAAGACCTCAGTGTTCTCTTGCAAAAAAGAGATCAATGTCGACCGAATGGGTGGTGACAAGGTGGTGCCAATCTTCACCATGCGATTCGGATAATCTTTTGAGATAGAAACCTTCTTCAACTTTTTAACAGGTTGTGCTTACTAGGTGAAATAGTCATCTCGAGGATCGTTAGGTTGACTATTGCCACCGTGAAGATCCAAGTTGACTTCGTCTGGGCTGGTCTTTATGACTTGGTCATGTATAAAAAGGGTTTCCTTGGGAACAGGCAGGTGTTGTTTCTTGATCGAAGTGTTGTAACATGATTGTGCACTAAGTTGATCTCTTCTAATGTAACCATTGCTATAGGGGGTTGGAAATTTCATCAACAACATATTTGTAGATTCCATGGCCTTGAGATCATTGATGCTTGTGCGTCCGAAGATGACATTGTATACCGTTGGGCAATCAACCACCAGGAAGTTAGTGGTAATGGTAGTTGTATAAGGCCTGTACCAATGGTGAAAGGTAAGTGTATGCTCCCCAAAGGTTGCACGATATCACCGGAGAAGCTTATCATAGGGGAAATCGAGCGATCGAGCAAGTGTTCAGCTACATTAAGTGCCCTAAAAGCTTTAGCAAACATGATATTGACCGAAGCCCCCGTGTTTACTAGGATTTGTAGTACTTCAAAGTTAGCTATATGAGCTTCCACGATTAGTGGGTCGTTGTGTGGGTAAATGATACCTCTTTCTTCCTCAGGGTAGAAACATATTGGATCCAGTTAGGCTTTTGATACTTACCTCCTCTGATGTCTTCCACATGAAACACTTAGTGGCTAGACCTTAAAGCTCGTTCATTATTTTTCATGGCCCTGTTGGAAGATTTAGATATGGGTGTGCCACCACTTATGGAATATATCACATTCACCTGGTGTTGGTTACGGTTACCCATTGGAGGGTGAAAGAGGAATTGATCAATTTTTCCTTCACGTGCCAAAGCTTCAATATGATCACGATGGGTGATACACTTTTCACCGTCATGGCCGTTATGTTCGTGGTAGCAGGAAAATGTGCCCGTGTTCTTCGTGGGCTTGTAATCCGGGTGCCTCGGCTTTGGCTTCGGTATCAAGTGTGCTATGCTGGGGTAAATATCCATGCATATGGCGTTCAAAGGTATGTATGCTTCATACCTCGGGGTAGGGGCTGTCCTGACAGGTGCTTGACCCACTGTGTTGACTGCTTGGGGTCGGGGATTATCATGGCGATACCCTTGGTTATCGCGGTAATGTCCCTTACTCCTTTTACTAAAATGAGACTGGTGAGGATAGAAATCTTTCCTTTTGCCCTGAGATTGATATGTCTGTTAACTTGGCAAAGTATTAAGTAAGGTAGGGGGAGGCACCGCTACCATTTGGAAGGTCGAGGTCTTCTCATTTGGTTGGATTTGGCTTCCACTTCCTACTTGCTGATAAGTGTGGCTGTGGGGGGTTTCTTTTGATATATCCTTGCCTCGGCGGAGGCATGGTTGTAAGCCTGTGCCATTACCTTAGAGTAAGTTTTCCAAGTGTTGGCAATGATTATGTACTTGAAGAAACAATCACGTAGGCTTACCGTGAAGGCCTTGAGGGCGGTCTTGTCATCTGTCTCAGCGCAACGAAAATACTCATGGCTGAAACGACCGGCATACTCTCGTAGTGACCCGTCCGGCTTCTGGCGAATAGTGTACAAGTCATCTGTAGAATGCAAGCGATTAGTCTGGGATATGTGTTCAGAGATAAACAGTTTCCTCAGTTCTTCAAATGAGTCTACTGTCTCAGGTGGAAGATGACAATACCAGTTTAAAGCTCCGCTAGAGAGGGTGGAGGGGAATAGAAGACATCGCTCTTCGTCGGAGTGCATCCGATATGCCATGGTGGACTCAAAGAGGTTAAGGTGTTCAATTGGGTAATCCTTTCCAGTATATAGTTGTAAACCAAGCTTTTGTTTTATCTTCGCTTGAATGGGGGTGTCGAGGATCCTCTTTGTGAGAAGGCTAGGCCTGGGTTGGTTCCAATCAGGTATGTCAGTCTGACGTTCGACCTTCAACTTGTGTACTTCCTCAAGGAGCTGTAGGACAAGGGGATCCTGAGTGGAGTCATGTACCATTAGGATTTTCTTTCATAAGTCTCTATCGCTTCTTGGAAGTAGGAAAGTTTGAGCAAGGGCGTGTGATTTTTCCTTGGACTCGCTGTACTGACTTCTAGGGCGAGTCTGTCGGAATACCTCAGAGTCTCCTGTACCTTCATGTTCCTCTGGGACCTGTCGTTCCTTCCTTAGATTAGCAGCTGGCCTGGGCCGTGAGAGAGGACCGAGTCTTTAAAAAACCCTTGGGTCATTGATCTTCGAGCATATGTGGAGGGGATTCTCTCGACGTTGCTTTAGGAAGTCTCGATAATCACGATAAACGACTTTCGATCCTTCCAACCCTTCTGCAAGGAGGTGTCTTCCTCCATTTCTCCTACTTCGGGTCGAAGCAGCTGGGTTGAGAGAAGTCTCATGTTGATCAATGTTTTCATGATTAGCTCGCTCCTCATTAGGGATACCCATGTCGAATGAAGGTGACCTTTCGTGTTGGGTGGCACCCAGATGATGGTTGATGTCCACAAGGGCAACGAGCTCGCGTGTTTGAGTACACCTAGTTTCGTGGAGCGTCTCAAAAAGCTTCTCATACTGCTCCTGGAGGACCTCATTCTTCATTGCTATCTTGTTGTTCTGAGCTTCTAGCTCATTGACTTTAGCTTGAAGAGCAACCCTCTTTCCTTCATTCTTTCGTTGGTTTGCACTAGGTACAAGAGGGATGTCATTTTGTGTGCTGTGGCTTCCTTCGCTCCCCATGTTGGTGAGGGATACCTGGTCAAAAGAGAGTGTACGAATAGTGGAAACCAGCTTGACAATGCTGAAGAGAGTGGGAATAAGTGTCGTTTCCCACAGACAGCGCCAAATGTTGATGCACAAAATCAGTGAGGACTTTGGTACAATAGAAAATGTTAAGTTTGTGACCTTCGCTAGATTGCTCCGGTCACTAGTGTGGATAAGTATGTAAATGGATAGAGACAAGGAAGCAAACATAAGATGTACGTGGTTCACCTAGATTGGCTACGTCCACGGAGTAGAGGGGTTCTCATTAATTGTGAAGGGTTTACACAAGTGCATAGGTTCAAGCTCTCCTTTAGTGAGTACTAGTGAATGATTTAGTACAAATGACATTAGGAAATATTGTGGGAGAATGATCTCCTTTTATATAAGAGAGTTTCTAGCTTTGTTTTAACATTGACACGTGTCGTGTTGTGATTGGCTTCTGATGTTGACACGTGTCGCGCTATGATTGGCTTCTGATGGCGACACATGTCGCGCTGTGATTGGCCTCCTGGTTGGAGGGAAACTCTTCTGGGTCCTTGACGATATAACGTTGACCAGTGCTCAGTAGTTTCGAAATTGGTCAAATATGGTACAAATAAGAGTCAAATACAAAAAGTATATATTAATAATAATCAAATATTAATCAAATATTAATAAAATGAATTAAAAATGACAAAAAACACCAAATGCTTCATTATTTTTATACTACTTAGTCCATGCCAAGCCAATCCAACTTAGTCCTTGAAGTTAGTCCAGTATGAGATAGTCCAGTGTAGCAAACGCATCCTTAGTGGTCTGGATTGAACAATGCCAATGAAATTTCGATCACATAAATGGAAGCTGGATAATCTTCTTAATATAAATGCAGAATGAAACATATATCCGCAACTTATTCCTTCCAAACAATTAAAAAGTAAAAAACAAGACAAAAATGAGCAAATTGAGATATTAGATAACAAATGCACCGATGGCAATAAATTAGTGAAAGAGCACTAGTAAACAAAGTTAACCAATGGGAGAAGTTTCATCTTACATTTTTTTGGATTATGCTCTTTGGCACTCGAGGGCAGACAAAATTTGGGAGGATTCAAGATTTCAAGTATCTAACTCAAGAATATAAGTTTATTTATATTTTTTTTTGAGCCTGTAGATGCTGCAATTGATGCTCCAAACTCATGCTCGCTAGAATATGACGATGACTGTCTAGTGCCATTTTTTTTTTTTTGTTAAACGATAGATTTTGTTAAATTAGTCACTAATGGAGTTCAAACTCACACCGTCATACAAGAGCTCAACTATTTTTCACCACTATGGTAAAGGGGCACTTACAGTCTAGTGCCACTTCTATTTACAAAGGATATGTCACGCGTGCAGAAATCTACTTAGACGTGCCCTTCCTATCTTCAATGCTCTCCGGTTCCTAAAACTTACGACGGCATATATTGGAAAAGTTTTCCCAAGAAACCATTATGATGGACAAAAAAGATATGAACTAGAACAAAACCATATCATTCCTCTAAATTACCAATTTTTCCACTAACCAAAAAACAAATCTCATAGGGCAAGGTTCAGCTTATTAGCATCTAGGAAGGAAATGTAGGCCAATTATAACTATAACAACAATCAAGCCTGATCTCACTAAAATGGGTCAGTTAAATGAATACTAGAATGTCATTGCTCGGTTTTGCACCAAGTCTTACGTTAACTCAAAGTACTCCATATCTTTTCTTGTAGTCTTTTTCAAAGTTTTCCTAGGTCTTCCTCTATCCCTTTTTTCATGAGCCTCCATCTTATAGTCGCATCTTCTAATCAGAGCATTTATAGGTCTTAGGTTCACGTGTGACAACCCGTCCCTAATTTTACGATTTTATAAATTTTAAAAGAGTGATCTGACAAAAATGTCCCTAGAGGCGAGATCGTTGACTTTCATTGACCGTCATTTCGTGACGCGTATGGGCTATTATTCTACCGTATTCTCGAAGTACTCAATGGTGTGAACGCATAGATATAAGCAGAATCAAAATTGGAGTTACAATTAAAATTTTACGGACTTATGATGTTCAAGGGCATTTTGGTAAATTCATAATTCTAGATAAATACTTTTTGTAGAATTTTCCGCATGGTGGGACCCACCCATGTGGGTCTCCTATCCC
The DNA here is from genome assembly GCF_916048215.2 of Malus sylvestris. NCBI lineage: Eukaryota > Viridiplantae > Streptophyta > Magnoliopsida > Rosales > Rosaceae > Malus > Malus sylvestris. Next base: position 33,466,366 of record NC_062275.1, read on the forward strand.
TCTTGGCTACATGTCAGTTTTCTCCCATACTTTCTAGATCTCATCTCTCATCTCTCTCTCTCTCTCTCTCTTTTCACTTATCCCTCTCTCAAAATTGTCCCTCTCGTCTCCCTTGCAAACCACGACACCATACCATCATCCCTCACAACTTCGATGAGTTGTACCATCACTGAACCATCGCCATTCCACCCAGCTTCATGGTAGACCACTACGACTCTCACCTCGCCTTACTCACGACACCCAGGCCTAAAACCTTTCACTGCAAAATTGCAGCCATGGCCACTGTCCACCATATTCTTTGATGAAGGTGAGTTTTGAAAATACCTTGGATGAATCTCTCTCGTTGTTTAGTTTCAATTTTAGGTATGGTAGGTGATTTTTGGACTGGTTGTATGGTAGATTTAACTCGGGGAAACTTTTCCCAGTTTCCAGCTAGGAACTCGAGATTTTGTAGGATTTCTCTCGCGAACTCCGGCCACGGCAAGAGACCATGATGGTAAAATCTTGTCCCTTACGTCCTTAGCTTTGTTTTGATTCTTGAATCATTTAAAATGATCGAGTTTTGAACCCAAATCAGAGTTTCGAAAATTTCCCAGCCAAACCAACTCGGAAGCCGGCTTTCTTTTTCGTGGAATCTGGCCGACCCACGGCCTAAAACCAGTCGACCGACCTGCAAACTAAAACCAACCCAACCCAATTGTTGGGCCCAATCCAATAAACCTTGGCCATCAACCCACTCCAACCTATGTAAACCATGCCCAACTTAGCAACCCAAGCCCAGATCTGACTCGGACCAATTTCTAGTTTCTTGGGTTGGCGTGTGGCCCACGTGTGAGTGCGCGTCATGGCCTACACATGGAGCACACACGCCTCCACCACCTAATAATGAATTTTCTATATGATTGCCGTAATTAAATTAACGTTTATAGGAAATGTCATAATGATGAGAATTAGGACATCATTATAAATCTTACGGGATGCTTTAATTAAATTTACGTCTATGAATAATAGTATGTTGACTAAAATTATCGAATCACTGTGACTTGACTATATTTATGCTAACTGCTCATCGTTTGCAGCACCGGTGTTAGTACTCGCCTAGGCCAGGACCAGTCTTTCATGTGTTTGTGCAGATTGCACCGTATGCTCACTTTGGATCCATTGTAGGTGCCAGTCTTGTCCTAGATTGCTATAGGCAATTAGGACTCATATGTGCTGCGCATAGCACCAATCTGTAGGAAATCACAAGATCAATTTCTAATGTCGTTAGACTATTGATTACTATGAGAAATAGCACACCAAAGTTAAGAAGAGAAAATATATTTCACGTTGGATTTATTTGTTTGGAGGAATGAATCCTCCTTTTTATAGATTTCATCGTACCCTTTCCATAGAGTTGTGAGACTTCTCTGAATGGTTTTATCCTTTCATGATAAGACACATCACTTATAGAAGGGTATAACTCTTATGATAAGTCATACCTTTTATCACACCCCTTAGTTAAGTGTATATCAGTACACCAATCTTATGGTGCACCTCCAAACATCAAATACACACATAGTAAAGCCAACATCATCATGATCATATTCCAACATCTCCCACTTGATCTTGATGATGTAAGATCCTGTTGGTTACACAAATTGGATATCATTACCGAGTATCAAATCATGATCACTCTTGACTTTCCAACTTAGTTTACAAACATTTGTAAACTATCATCAGTCAGTGGTTTGGCTTATACGTGTGCATGCTTTGACCACTTTTACTGACCTCGCTTTGACCAGCGACTCCATTTTACTATTGATCAAGTAAAAAAGCACCATTACTCTTTACTAGGAAAATACCAATCATACCTAGTATTAATGGTGACTTCAGCCAAGTCCAACTTGACCTGTGTTGAAATTTCGATCAAGTACTTCCTCCTAAGCCAATCCAGATGCTTTCGTCAATACACCTTATCAATGAATTTTACACACTATGCGCCAAGATGTTGTACAAATTCAAACTTGATGCCTATAAGCGGATTTTACATACAAGAAGACTTGTTATAACTCTGTTACCTTGCTAGTGCCCCTTTATCTTTTATCCGAGCAATCATTCAGATAGAGTCACATCAATTTGTTCATTTCAGGTGTCCCCAAAATCCCTCCAATGATACCTATACCGCATGCTTCGACTACAATATCTAGATGATTCCAACTTGTAATCACATACTCCTCTAAATAACCTTTCAGAGCAATCCTTTGGTCATAGGATCGGCTGCCCATCTTAACCGAGGGTGTATGGTCAACTTCACTTCATTCCTCTCCACTATAATTCCAAATAGTGATACATTACATCAATGTGTTCTCCTTAGGAACCAACAATTCCTAAAAGATGGTAGACTTATTATCATAAAACACATTGACATAATTACTAAGAATACAATCGATATATATATATCTATAGATATCTATCTATATCTATAGATATATATGTATAGATATAGATAAATATCTATAGATATATATATCAATATACATTTAGCCTATACTGCAGTACTTATCGGCTCATATTATATCACAACTTTGTTCCTTAATTACTCAAGAATTGACAATTATGTTTTTAATCAAAATTTCCTGCAAAAATGTACTACAATAGAAAAACACATAATTATCTTAATTCAATAAATTCCATACCTTGAAACTTGTTGTCAACGTGCTTGATTAAAAACATAATCATATTCTTTAACTAAAAACATAAACTGAAACAAAGTTTTTTGTATATCCCACTGAAATCCGAAACAATGTTTCTTTGGGTCTCCCGCTAATTGATTAATCTCTTTAAGATTGAAAACATTAATTACCTTCAAATCTTGTAAACGATTTTCTTTTTCTTTCTCCCCCACTGTTCTAATTGTTTCTACCTAGTAGAACATCAATAACCATATCATTGTCATGATCATTAAATATATCTCTCCCACTTGATCATTGACAATATATTAGTTTTTAACCATTTCTTGGTCTCCAGTGGAACTTTGTTCCATGAGTTTTCTTTGATACATGATTTTCATATATCATAGTGATTAAACTATTAAACGAAAAAACTTATACACATAACAAGTACTTTTACTCATAGGAACTGTGTATATAATCATACACCTTAGCAACGAAATCGATAATCTTAGCCTATATAATCAATTCCTTAGGCTTGTCATTATTCTTCCATCGCTTTGGACAATTAACTTTATAGTGTCCAACTTCATCGCAACGAAAACAACTGTATTTCTCGCTCTTGCTATGTGTGAAATTTTACAGTTTGAATGAAGGCGGATGCATTGGCTTGTCTGATCACTGTCGTGGAGCCTATTTTGAATGAAGGTGGAAAGAAGAGATCTTCCGCGCTTGCTTAAGAGATGCCGATTGAGAAAAACTGAATATTTCATCTGCTGCTCATAAGGGTCTGCCTGCTGCTGAGATGCCTGTGATTAACATAACTTCTTTCAATGGGAAGAAAAAATGAGGCTGCTAAATCTGAGCCCGTGGCACCTGCCATGTCATGGCTAGTACGATTGGATTGCTCAGTGTAAAGGTCCTGTCATGCCTCTAATGCCGAAGTTTATACCAAGATATCTGTTGGGAGCTAAGTTCGATTCACCTTTGAAGAGGCTTGCTACTATGAATAGAGATAAGGTGGACTCTGCTGCTAAAGTGGCGCCAAGGCCTACTCCCTTTGCTATTGAGACTGATTCGCCTGCTAGGAAGGAGGAGACTGCTCACGTGGGCAGCTGTGAGAAATCCACTGAGCCTGCTTCTGGGGAGGCTATTGAGATCTATGTGCTTTTGAAACTAGATCTGCTTGAAGACTAAGCTTGACGCGATCCAAGTTAAGTATGAAAGTGCGGAGAAGGAGATTGGATGTTACATACCTCAGATTTAAGATCTTAAGTTTGCAGTTTCTGAGCTTCATTTCACTACTTATGCAAAGGGTGAAGAGTTGATTGTTGCTTATAATCAAGTGATCCACTTCAAGAGAATCGTCGATAGGCTTGAACACCAAGTATTAGAACTTCAAGGTGTACTGAAGATCAACGAAAGTTTGAAGAAGGAAGTGGATGAGCTGTAACGCGTCCGTGTTAGTCAGCTTGAGAAGAATGAGCAGCTGAAAGGTGAGAAGGATGGGCTTGAAGTTTCGAGACCTTCTCTATTTCTCCGGAAGACTTGCTTGCTTTTACTTTTGAGGCTTCCATTGGTGAAGTAGTGTGAGAAGTTAGTGCCCAGGATAGGGTAGCCGAGGTGAAGCGCCAGATGATGCCACTGTTAAGAGCATCGAGACTGCTGAATGTGTGACGACCAAGTAGTCGTGGGATGTCCAAGCTGCTGTAGTCTTCTAGGTAGCCTTTAGGATTTTATTTGTTTTTCCTTGTAGCTCTTGTTTTGCTTGAACTCATTCGGCCTTTGCTAATTGTTTATAAACATGCTTCATTCGCTTTTCTTCATCTTCGCTTCTTTTGTTTATGCCCTAATCTTTAGACTTGATAGACCAGTGGTAGGCATGTTACTTTTTATAAGCAGACAAGCTCACGTAGCCTATGCAGCTGTAGGCGTTGGTGTAGAACTTTGCAAAGTTGTTAGCCATAGGGTTGGCAGCCAAATGCCTTACTTACAGAAGTAGACAAGTCCACGTAACCACTAGGCTGTTAACCTTAACTTTCTCAAATTTCGTAGGTTGGGTAGTAAGTATCACAACACTTTAGGACTTGGTGTAGGTTGTTCCGCGCTTGGCAGAGGTGAAGCTTATCGACTACGTAGCATGTCGACAGTGGATAAAGCTTCGTATATGCACGTTAGCTTGCTTAACCTTTTACAAGAATGTGCGGTTGTATAAGTCTAACGCTACTTTACTGCTCGAAGAGCAAGTTGTAGGCAGTCTTCCAGAAACCATAAGCTACCTTAGTGCACTCAGTAACAGCTTTAGGGTTCCAGGGCAGCCGTCTGTAGGGCATACTGCGTAATGTACCTCCTCCATCTCTAGGGCCCGAATCCCCACGGATTAGGCCAAGAGACCCAAAATCCTTTAGTTAGCTAAGCCTTGAAAAAGACCATTATGGCTACTTCTAGGAATCTCAGCGCAAGCCATCGTGCATCTAGTTATACTAGGGCAACCAGGCTCATCCACGTCTGGATATTCGGAGTGTAAAGTTTATCCTCCCGTCTTGGAGACCTAACCTATATGGGTGTTGGGGAATTGGTTTACCCTTTCGTACTGAAGAGCATGGTTGATCACTTAGGGGGCGCAATTCCTATGATGAGTCCCTAAGAAGGGTGCAGCCTTCTTTTGAAGTGCAGGAGTGATCAGTTGTTGTAAGCATGCAGTCGAGCCAAGTTGTGATTACTTCTGAATTCCTCATTGAAAAATGAGTGAAACGAACGAGAACTTAGCTGTAAGGTAGGAACTGCATAACAACTGGATAGTCCTCGACTTGTAAGGTGGTGCCCGTCGAGCTTCTTAAGTCTTTGGGCTTTAATGTAGTAGGTGAAGGATTATTTTCTAGCAAACATGTTCATTTAAGCAACATCATATAGCATGCAATTAACAATTAAAGGCGGAATCATGCTAGCATGCACTTAAAAACAAAACATTAACCAAGAAATTCAAAGCCTAGTAGATTGGTGAACCATTAATCAACTCAAAACAAAGTGAGTTGAGATTTATACCTTTGTAGATTCCTCTTTGCATAAGCAAAGGCTAATCACCCAAAGAGAGGGCCTTCATTCCTTGCATCTTAAATCTATATTTTTGGATGGAAGAATAGGTTTCTCCAAGTTCCCAAAGTAGGGAACCTCTAAGTCTCTTCACCAAGGAGAGATTGGAGAAGAAATGAGTGACCTTGGAGTAGTGGGATTGCAAGATGCACCCCCCAAGGGGCCGGCCTCCTAGAGAGAAAATGGAGAGACAAGTTCTCACCAATTTTCTCTAAAAGAAACCCTAATGAATAAAAGGCTATAAAGTCATATTTATACCTTTATTCATTTGAGTGGCAAACTTGTAATTAAAGCAAGTTCACTACCCTTCCTCTAAATGGCCGGCCATGGGGTGTTGTTTGGGCTTTTGGGTCTTAGTGAATCATTATTCATTAAGTTGTCATACAACTTAAGTCAATGGGCTTGACGTTCGAAGCCCATTGGGCCTTAAGGTCCAAAACATATCCCGAGGTCTTTAACGAACTTATTCGTTTGATTAATTAACATATTAATTAATCCTTGCCATAAATAAATGATTAAACCATTTAATCATTCTTACTCATCTCCGTTTAATCTCCAATCTCCACCTCTTATGGTGTGCGATCCATTAGGTTCCTTTTAGCGAGGCAGTGGGCGATTAAAACCATTTCAAATCGATTGTGAATTGAAACTTACTTTCAATTCTCCCTTTAGTGATTACACACGTTTAGGGCTTCCACAAACCATGAGTGACACCTTGCAGCATATCATGGTTACCCAAGCTAATCAGAAGAGGTAGAGAAAACCTATTCAGTTTGGGATTACAAATGCAATACGGTCTTTCTCTAATCTAATACTCCTGACCACATTGTTTGGTTTGATAGTTTATTTATTCATGTCTACTATCCAATGTGATTCGTGTGCTTATATGATTTCATTGAATGTGATTTAGAACGATTTTTCTAAATCTCATTCATACTCTGGCCAGAGATTCTAAATCATATCATAGAGTATTCTCCCTCAAACGGTTTGAAGGTTAGAGATCCCTTGTTGCGCATTCACTTGCCTCCATGACTAAGTGGCTTAACCCCAACGATGCCGTGGACACCCCGATGGGGTGACTTTGACATAATCAAAGATCAAGGACTTAACCACAATACAACTGTGATGCCTCAGGTCAAAGGACTAATTTGCATTATCCCAAACATGAGTTCTCATGTGACATGAGTATGAGAACTCTTCGTTGATCACGTTCAGTGAACTCATTCTCTACTAAGCACCTACGTACTTGTCTTGATGTCACACACACCAATGACTCGAGACTAGTCACTCTCCCTGAGAGAAGACATAGCACGTACCGATCTTGACGGACTGTCAATGCCCAATTGGCAATCCTATGATCAGGAACATTTAGGATGTGTCTACGAAAGAATGGTCTCATGAATCTAACTTCATTAGATTACATTCTTCCAATCACATATTCCTTGGACTTTATCGTTTAAGCATATAACATTTATATGAGACGGCTCAAACAATAATCTTTGCCCTTTATATTAAACTAGATTAGTTTAACATGTAAAATGTCCGTAAAGTATCATCATATGATTGGCTTTAGGGCACATTTCCAACAGTAGGAGGTCACACATGGTACTTCCTCAGATTGTAGGCGCTCCACTGCTTTTCGATCTTTTTATCATTTCATGGTGGTAAGGGTGTAATTACTCTTGCCGCCTACTCTGCTGATCTTGTACAGACCTTCCCATATGAGATCCATCTTTTTAGAGCCTTCTCTACGGGCAGTGATGAAGGCTTTTCTTAGGACTAGATCTTCGGGCTGGAACTGCCGGATCTTGGCCCTTTTGTTGTAACTGGAGAGGAACTGCTACTGGTAGGCTATGATGCTGGTGATAGTCTACTCGCACTTCTCCTCTACCAGATCTAAGCTTGTGGTCATCTCCTTTCTGCTCAATGCTTGGTAGTAAAGTGGTGATACTTGGCTTGATGACATTGGGATGAATGATTACTTCTGAGCCAAATGCCAAAGAGAAAGGAGTTTCACTGGCTGCTTATCTTTTGGTGATACGATATGCCCATAGATATCCAGGGAGTTCGTCTGGCCATTTTCTTTTCTTGTTGGTCGGGGATTTCTTGTGGCAATCGAGGATCATCTTGCTGGATGCTTTGGCTTGCCTATTGCCTTGAGGATATCTTGGCGTAGATATGTGCTGTTTGATGCCATATTTTTGGAAGAACTTTACCAAATCTTTGCCCACGAATTGCGGCCGTTGTCGGTGACGATGGATTAAAGGATGCCAAATTTGCAAATGATTTCCTCCATATGAAACGCTCTATGTCCATTTAAATCGTGGTCGTCATGAGCTCTGCTTCTACCTATTTAGTGAAGTAGTCAGTTGCCACGATCATCATGTCTTTGCCCCCAGTAGTCTGGCTGGTGATTAGTTGGGAATTGGAATGAATTGAAAGCTTTTTCACTGCCAAGGCCTACTAGTGGGGCTTCATACTCTGCTTCATTGTTGGATGCTTTGAAACCTAGAATGATCGTCTATTCCGACATCGAATCGCCTAGGGTGAGAAGGACCACGTCTGCTCCTGAACCTTTGTAGTTGGATGCGCCGTCGACCAGCAAATGCCAGAAGTCTCCATCGGGTGGAGCAGGCGCGACTAGAGTGTCCTTGGCTACTTTCAGGGCATCGATGGGTCGCTTTGTTGTGTCACCTAGGCTCAACGTGAAGGAGCAGTAGGGAGCTATGGAGATGGGGCCATGTCACACGCAACAAGAGATGCTCAACTGCTGGTATTGGGCCACTCTAGAGTTGAATCATTGAGCAAGGGTTGGCTAGGGTCGTATGGTGCGCAGTAGGAGGTGGTACTCAATTGCCAGTACATGTTGCCCCTATGTAGAATCTTTTAGGGTGACGAGGACAAAACTTGCTTCCGAGTGTGTCATTCCAGTGTTCGTCTACCCTTGGCGTGTCTTTTGGGATGAGTTGTTGCATTCGTCAGAAAACTTTGCATCCGTCAGGGTTTATGTATTTATCATCACGCAGCTGGATTGGGCGGAATAGTACGTCATGAGGATGACTATATGTGTTTGAAAGTAAAACTTGAGCTTCCAGGTTGTAACAACTATCGCCAAAGTTAGTTTTTGAATTTCTGATAACATCAATGAGAGCTTTTAAACTGTTGAATACAACTAATAACATTTATGAGAGCTTTTCAACTGTGGAATACAGGTAATCGGGCCCCCAGCTCTTCTCATATGATGGTAGAGCTTATTGTTGTTTCAGATGCGGCTGCTCGTCCAGTCAGACTTTGAATCTCCTTCAGAGTAGTGGGGGACTTCATATTCAAAATCACTCAAATTTGCCTTGAATGGGCATCGGCGAACTTCGTCCCAAAGTGCATGCTCTTCTGCCATAGTGAAAGACTCTGCCAGAGTTAGATTTTCTTTCAATATCAGTTTTTCGAATAGTGGGTGGTCTGCTGGAAGTCCTTTTTGGAAGTCTACTCTAGCTATTGAGTCGTTGCATCCGACTATTTTTGCCTTCTCTACTTTGAACCTCTTCACATAGTTGCGAAGCGACTCTTTTGGATTCTTCTTGACGTTGAACAAGTGGTCAGACTTCTTCTTGATCGAGCGATATGATGAATATTCTTTGGTGAAAACCAAAGATAGTTTGTCAAAACTCCGGATGGATAGTGGCGGCAGGGTGTAGAACTAATCTTATGCCTCGCCTTGTAGAGTGGTGGCAAATATCTTGCACATGAGATCATCGTTGTTTCGATAAAGGATCATTGGGTTTCAGTAGTGCTTTAAGTGTCTCTCCGGGTCTTCATCCCCTTTGAAATATCTGAAATGCGGCATGCTGAACTTACATGGAAGCTCTGCCAGCTTGATCTCGTCCGTGAAGGATGACCTGTTTATGTTGGTCATGTTCCGTCGTAATGCCTCGTCGGTGACCTCGTTGCGTTGTAAGTTGTGCAATCGCTTGGTGAAGAGTATCTCTACTTCTTCCTGAATTTACCTTTGTTAAGGTAGTGGAGCTCTCGGCTACCTCCAACCGTGACTTGTTGGTTTAAGCTGCTCTTCCATGTGTTTGGCTCTTCCATGTTGCGGATGCGGTGCGTGTAACGCGTTCCTAGCAAGAGAGGGAGTTCTTTGCAGGCTGCTGGTTGAACTTGAGCCAGATTGAGTGACTGCTTCTTTCCTTCCGTCATGCTGCCTACTCCGATGTGAGGTGGATGATGCTCCTTGTGGGCTTAGCCGTGAATGAATACTTCGCCTGGAAGGTTTCTCATGTTGACTATCAGAGTATGACCCCAACTATGAATGTATGCTCGTCTGTGGGCCTAATCGAGAGTGCGCGCTCCTCCGCACTCTAAGATGGGAGTATACGCTATCTCGGTGGCCCAATCGAGAGTGTACATTGCCTGAACGCTTGGTTCGTTGCTGTCGAGTGGCTGCTTGTCAGGACGTTGCTGGAGAGGTTCTTTCTCTACCCTTGTCCTACTTTGGGACACCTTCTCTTGGGCACATTGCATCTCGGTGCGCTATAAGAGCTGGTTTACCAAGGTCGTCTATTGTGCAAGGGCGCTCATCAACTCTATAACTTGTTGAGACAAGTGTTGTTCTCCATTTGGGTTGCAATAGCTTGGAATGAATGCATCTTCTTGAGCAGTGGAAGTGTGGTAGACTCCGTGCGCGAGATTTGAGTTGGGAAATACCAAATCCGCAGAAAAATGTGGTGAAAATGCTCATGGTTCGATCGTCAGTCTGGAAATTTGGAGCTGGGATAGTTGAACTAATCTTGGATCGATTTAGGCTACTAGGAAGGCTACAGGAGCATACTGGACCGTGAAAGCAGGTTGGGCCACGAGAGTGGGCTGCTCAGCTGGAGTAGGCTGGGCCACGGAAGTAGACTATATCACGAGAATGGACTGCTCGGCGGGAGCAAGCTGAGCCACGAGAGTGGGTTTCTCGGTGGGAGCAGGCTAGGCCACGAAAATAAGCTGCTCAGCGGGAGCAGGCTGGGCCACAAGAGTGGGCTGCTCAGAGTGTGATGCATATGGGTGCGAGGCTTGGGCTCGGCATGGCAACGCATTAAGTTCGCGTTGGGCAGAGTGACATGGCTTGGGCCATGGCCTTGGTGTCTTGAGTCTTGGATGGCACGGCTCAGGCCATGGTGACCGTGGTGGCCACCGCGGTGGTTGCCATGGTGGAGCCCCGTAGCGATGGTGCCGCTCCTATGATCACATTTAGCCTCGTGGATCGTCGTGGTCTCATTTCTTGAATATTGGAATTTTCACTTATGGAATTTTCTAAATTTCTAGCCATTGTATTTCTCTTTTACGTTTTATCAAAGAATCTTTGCAAATAAAAAATTTTAATAATAAGAACGTACAAAAAATCTACAAATGGACAAGAAAATAGAAAAACCTTTTGATGCGGGAGTTTTCTACGAGTGTGTGACTCTTCTCTCAATGAAAGCACCAATTTGTGGATGCAAATTTCCGCCATTTTCTTCTCGGACAAAATTGCAACTACAAAACAATTAACACCTTAGGGTCAAGGCCAAGAACCTTACTCGCCCACGATGAATGGGGAGGCTTTGGCCGAAGAACCTCCATGCCAAAGTTAGAATTTAGAGAGAAAAAGTGTTTAGAGAGTTTTTGGAGTTTTGCAAGAGTGTAGACCTAGCTTTTTAGAGAAAATTGAGTCCTATTTATAGAGCATGACCGGGCCTCTTTGGAAGAAAGAGTGGCCAGCCCTTGGGTATTTTTGGGGGTGTAATGGATAATTTAATTGGTGATTAATGGATTAAGTAGGAATTAATCCATTAATTAGCCAATTAACCTCCACTTAAATGGAATGTTATGTAGGTTATAAAATAATTACCTAAGATGAGAATGGATGAGAATATCTTTGAATTTGTTACCTATTTTGGACGCTTTTGACTTGATTGACAGATGATTGTCCGCTGCTCGCGCGTAGGAATCCCGGTATGCCTCGAGGGTATTGTCCTCTTTTACCCAAAAATTCATGTGTCGCCTTGTGATTATTTTTGGCTCCACAATTAATATTATTGAGTCTCTCAATATTGATTGACTCAAACTTGCTAGCCATAAAACTAATAATAACCAACCACAATCCAATTAATTGTAACAATTGAAGTTTATTATTCTAAAATAAACAGCAGCAAATTAGTAAAGACATGAAATTGACAGATGGTTGTTGCTAGTCCTCTTTAAGCCTACATGAATGGGTTCATTTTACTTACATCGCATCGACTTGACCACGAACTTAGTCTAGTCGTCTTCCTTGTGAAACCAAGAGACTGAATTTCAACCGTTGTGGAGCGGTGCCTCACTACCTTTTGGATCGTCCGATGAAAACCGGTTATCCCGCAAAATTCTGTAGTTTTTAACTGCCTACCAACTGATCCATGCTTTTCTGCTTGAATAATCTGAAGCCGTATTGGAGTCGCAGCTTTTTGTCTTTACTGAATCGATTGTATGCAGATATCACATCGTATTCTTCCACAATATATGCCTATTATTTCAGGATGTCATATTCTTTTTAGGTCCAATCTCTGATTGCAATCAGAAATCCCAAGCCAAATTGCATTAAACAGTGCAACGACTTGAACTTTGAACTCACAACATCGCAACGACTGTCGAAAGTCTAAATCATTATGCAAAATTTTCTGGGCGCATGAAGATCAGAAATCAACTCTGAATGCAATCCAGGAATTTAAATTAAAACTTGAACTGTTGAATTCCAATATAACATGCAAGACGAACTAAGAACAGTTTTTCGTCATTTGGGCAATCCTAAATTCTTTTCCCTTTACAGTTTCTCCCTTGTATAATATCAAAGAACCTGGCTCTAATACCACTGTAGGAAATCACAAATCAATTTCTAATGTCGTTAGACTTTTGATTACTATGTGGTAGTGCCAATGAAGAAATAACACACCAAAGGAAAGAAGAGAAAATATATTTCACGTTGGATTTATTTGTCTGGAGGAATGAATCCTCCTTTTATAGACTTCATCATACCTTTTTCATAGAGTTGTGAGACTTCTCTGAATGGTTTTATCCTTTCATGATAAGACACATCACTTATAGAAGGGTATAACTCTTATGATAAGTCATACATTTTATCACACCCTTTAGTTAAGTGTATATCAGTACACCAATCTTATGGTGCACCTCCAAACATCAAATACACACATAGTAAAGCCAACATCATCATGATCATATTCCAACACAGTTTTCACGTGATTGTAGTATTAGAGCGTATATCATTGTTACACCTAGTCCTGTTCATATCAGAATATCTCTACATAAGCTGATGTGTCAGCATGTGTTGACGAGCACTCGATATAATATGTTTGCTTATGCGAGATTATGTGATTACGGACGTCATGTGTTACTTACGAAATATTGTGCCGTATTGAATTTTTAAGATATTGCAGACTGCGGTAAGTATTTTCCTACTATACGTAGTATGTATACTTTGGAAACTATACTTGTTTTACAGCGAGAGGTTATTATGTTTTCAAAAAGGTTTTTACAAAGCTTTATTTTTATGCTCACTCACCCTTGTTTTTCGCCTCTCCAAGTTTTGGTGGCTGAGTTTTTGTGTTGACGAGGATTCTTGGCAAATCTTGGTATTGGAGATTACCTTCGATAGTATAATTCTCATCCTACCTCACTACACTTTACTTATGCTCTGACATTGCGTGTGAAATGGGTTCATTCCTGCGCACAAGCGCACTCTTATATTTAAGCACTTTTAGGTTTAAATTTATTCACATTTTCCACATCACTGCACTTATGGTTTCATCACCCTCCAGGTGTCGACCATCATAACTCGATTCAAAGTCCAGGTGGACATTCCAGGTCGGGATGTGTTAGTTTGGTATCGGAGCATAAGTTTGGATAATATTGCGTTCATCACACGCGTGATGTAAGCATTCTTGGCTCTTGAGCCTACTTTTCAATGAGCATAGGCACAGACGTACGAGTTGTTATACCTACGGTTAGTAGAAATCCCCAAAGTAGTAAGTATTTTCCCTAGAATTAATGAAACCACCTCACAAGGCCAGTTTCATACCAATTATCTGAAACCATCTACCCGATCGAGCTCTAACCTGTAATCAACCTACGGTGGCGCCACTAATTGATGATACTGTCTGATATCCACGGATTGTCAACCAGTATTTAGGTGGTATGATTTCTGATACTAGACACATGTACTAGTATCTGGGAGTGATACCTTTATGCCAGATCGCCAGTTCACAGTTTTAGGGTAACGAACAATATCAAAAATATCAAAAGTATCATAAATGCGTTAATTAGCAACATGACTGATAGACTAATTAACAGTAACTACCTGAGCCGAAGAAACTAAATCATGGAAACTTAGGAGCAAGCTTTGTATTAGGACAGTAAACTCATAGTTGTCTTTACCTTATCACCTATCTAGGTAAACAAAACCTCTTTGACTAGCCATATTTTCGATCACTTCCACAGGCAGACAGTAGAATCGAAGTATGAGTTAATTTCTCACTGTTAGAATGAATTGAGTATCGAGAAAGCTATGAAGACCTATTAGACGTAGTAAAAAGAAGTAGTATGGTACGTTTCGAGGACGTATAACCCGGGCTTCATTTCTCAAAATTTTACTTGGGATACCACCGAAGCGAGAAGTAGAATACACCATCAATCCACCTTGTTAACACCACATTTATTCTCCCTACCTCTTACCGAACAACTCATTTGACATTGAGAAAACTTGGTTACAAAATCTTATTGATTAGGAATTTACCCAACCAAACACCTTATCTAGGGAACCTTAAACCCATATGCGAAGGCGAAAGGCTAAACCTTAGGATCATACCTAGATTTAACAACTTAATCGAGTAATGATGAAAATTGCTAATACCCATACATTGAATTGATGGTCTAGCAGACCAACCTTTGTAACCCGAGTTTTCTTCCATAGCCTGGCGAATTCATAGTGGTCTTTCTTATCTACCTCGGTAGTGAGACCAAGCTCTATAAACACCAATAGTCAGCTTTATACCAAATTTTTCAAATGTTAAACTTGTTTAGAGCAGGTGCGTTTCTTGGGCGATGTGCTCTTAGCGGACGATATTCTTTTATTTTTCCCAAAAAGGTTGTAGCGGAAGAAAGTTGGAATTCTCACAAAGTGTTGTGAAATGCGAGATATTCTTGGTCTTGTCGATTTTATCTACAATTTGTTAGCAATTTTTTGGCTATAGTGTTTTTCTTCACATATCAACCGAAGAAAGTTAGTTTAGTTGTGATGTTGATTATGAATAAAGTTTCTGACAATCGAACTGTTGTCTCACCTCATCTCTGTTTTACGCCTTTCGATGACATTGATCATTTTGAAATCCATGATGACGTGTTCTTTGGATGTTTCAGTTATATAGAGGCAGCATGGCGGAATATTGCTTATATTTCCCAACGTGTAGAGCCATTTGACATGAACCATCTTATTCATGACTTAGAGTCAACAATTACCATCTTTACTTGAAAACCGGATGACACTTCTCTGTGGAGAAACGTGTCCAAAATCTTTATCAACCTTAGACCTCTCAAGTACACATTCATTTGAAACGAATTAGATTTCTAACAATAGCGATAGAAGAACTAAATCAACATCTACGATTGCACCGTTGTGTATCACCCTGTTTGTGCAAACGTAATGTTTGTACCATACTTAGGGCCTCCGTATTTAGATCTCTTATAAATACTCGGGGGACTCAAATGTAATTATGTAATAGATGAAGGGGTAAATACGTAATAAGTGAGGAGCCCTTATTCTATAAAATGACTCCTCACTCTTCTCATTGAGTGAGGCCAATTCTTAGGCCTAACCCTCACCCTCTCAAAGCCTCACTCTCACATTATAGAGGCTCTCTCCCTCACAATCCTCTCAAAGAAATACAATATCAGTGTGGACGTAGCCCAAACATTGGGGTGAACCACGATACATCTTATGTTTTTTACTTTCTTGCAGATTCACGGTCGGATTTACGTTGTTCCAAGACCCATTCGGTTTTGTGCATCAACATTTGACGCCGTCTGTGGGAATCGACATGAAAAGCTATGTCAGTTCTCTTTTAATTTTTCACATCCGCCGTGAATCTGCAGAAACCAATAAACCTCTCTCTCTCCTCTGTTCTATCTAACTCTCCCTGGTCAACGAAGACTGTGGGCTATCAATTTACCTACCATTCATTCAACCAAATTACATTCAACGATCAAGCTTTCTTTGCCATCAATTTGCCTAACCTTCCATCTGAATGCCTCCAAATCCGATTGCAGTTTCCAATTTTTGGAATTTTAGATCCTGGCTCTCCACCGTCATCCTTGCCAACCACAACCACCGCATAAACGACAAACCTACTGATGCAAATCGCAAGACTGGTGAGGCCCAAGGAAGCCGTGAAATTGAGCGTCGTGTGCAGAGTGTGGCGGTGCGTCGTCTCCGAGAACGAGCTATGGATTTTCTTTCTAAAGAATCAGAAGCAGAAGGAGGAGAATTATTGGGAATCCTTTGCTTTCTCGGAAACCCATTTGAGATTTGGATACCCATTTCAAACATTCTCAGTTTGGCTAGAGCAAATACACATGTCCATCAGGCAGGTCAGCAACATTTTTGGATGTAGGTGAAACCATCTTCGCAGCCCGTGGTTTTGACATGAATGTCCCTGCTGTCTGTGCCATTAATCAGGCAACTTTAGCTTTGTATGTAGGAAGACGAACTTCAAAGATTGTTGTAAATATTGGTTTCTAGGTCACTTCTATTGTTCCAAGTTTGATGTTTCCTATTTTGAAACTCATGCTCTGCGAATTCTGAAGATGTGAAAGCTTGGAGGTGTTTGCTAAGCTGAGAATGGTAGCATTCAAGATGTAACAAAAGCTGGAATGACATCTACCGCAGAAAGCATCATAGAAAACCTTCGCCGTACTCATCAGCTGATAGGTCAGGAAGTGAAACGAAGTACTGGGACACTTATGACTTTCGGTCCATTTAGATCGACCATTCTGCTTGCAAGTGGTGCAGTCATGTGCTCACATGACGAAAAAGAAAGAATTATGCTTTCTTTAGTTGAAAGCTGAAAATAATAGCGGTTGGTGCTTTCTTTATTTTGTTGACCACCCACAGAAAGATACGGATAGCAGGCATGCAAATCTGCAAAAGCAAGGAATAAAGGGAGCAGATCATGCCTGCTGACCAAACCCCATGATGTAAATTTACAATGGGAAGAAAAGGAATAAAAAAAAAATAAAAAAAAGATGTCTGGGGAGAAAAACAAAAAAGTTGTCGACCACTGGAAGAAGATGAAGAACTCTATTATCTTTATCAGGCAAAATGATTTAATTTATTTTTCTTATATTTTGGAGACATCTATATAAAACCCTTCAGAGGGTAATAATAAAAAAAAAAAAAAAAAACGGCAAGCCCAAAATAATGGGCTGGAATGTTATGTGGAGGGCGAAGGCCCATATGCCCAAAAGAGCCAGGCCCTCTATTATCACCAACCAGGTGATCAAAAGTACGTCTAGTACTACAAAAAATTATTCGGCAGCCTGCCACTATTACCACCAACCAGGTGATCAAAAGTACGCCCAGTACTCCAAAATTATTCGGCAGCCTGCCGCTATTATCACCAACTAGGTGATCAAAAGTACGTCTAGTACTCCAAAATTATACATGAGCATTACTCATGTCAATCACACATAAACATTCATGAGCATCACTCATGTCAATCATACATAAACATTCATGAACATCATTCATGTCAACATTCATGAGCATCACTCATGTCAACATTCATGAGCATCACTCATATAAACAGTCATGAGCATCACTTATGTCAATCAGCTTCAAAAGCTTCATTTGCATAGCTATAGCTTCGAAAGCTTCATTTACAGAGCTCTAGCTTCAAAGCTTCATTTACAAAAGCACTTGCTTCAAAGCTTCACTTTCAAAGCTTCACCTATAAAACTTCAATGCATGGTATACAAAGACCGCCTCCGAACAACCGCCACTTCGGCCCATACATGGATTGAATTTGAAGTCTCCAGCCAACAGACCATATTGAGTGAAGACTTGGGGGACTACATTATGTACCATATATTGGGCCTCAACTGGGCCTCATGAAAATTACTTGGGGGACTTAGCCCATTATTTATGTATTAAAGAGCGAGCTCTTATTCTATAAAAGGGACTTCCTCACTTTCATTAGAGAGCACTCGTCACTTATGTATTGAGGAGCGAGCCCTTATTCTATAAAAGGGACTCCCTCACTTTCACTAGAGAGCACATGTCACTTATATATTGAAGTGAGGAGCCCTTATTTTATAAAAATGACTCCCTCACCATCATTAGAAAGCATCGCCACCTGCTGAGCAACCGCCTCATTGTGAGCATCACTCCTAACCCATCACTTATGTATTGAGGAGCGAGCCCTTATTCTATAAAAAAGACTCCCTCACCATCATTAGAGAACATCGCCACCTGTTGAGCAACCGCCTCGCCGCGAGCATCGACTCTATTCCATCATTTATGTATTAAGGAGCGAGCCCTTATTCTAATAAAAGAGACTCCCTCACCTTCAACGCTACAAGCCGAGCCAACCAAGGCAACATAAGCCACAAGCCGAGCAACCTCGCAACATATGCTACTTCTAGTTGAGCATCATTTCACTTTGAGCACCGCCTCATATCAAATATCAGTTCAAGACGACATCTAGTTACTTCGGCCCACACATGGACTGAATTTCAAGTCTCCAGCCAAAAGACTCTCTTGACTGAAGACTTAGGGGACTACTGTTTATACCATACTTAGGGCCTCCGTATTTAGATCTCGTATAAATACTCGAGGGACTCAAATGTAATTATGTAATAGATAAAGGGGCAAATATGTAATAAGTGAGGAGCCCTTATTCTATAAAAGAACTCCTCACTCTCCTCATTGAGGGAGGCCAATTCTTAGGCCTGACCCTCACCCTCTTAAAGCCTTACTCTCACATTACAGAGGCTCTCTCCCTCACAATCTTCTCAGAGAAATACAATATAAGTGTGGACGTAGCCCAAACATTGGGGTGAACCACGATACATCTTGTGTTATTTACTTTCTTACAGATTCACGGTCGGATTTACGTTGTTCCAAGACCTCTCCGGTTTTGTGTATCAACACATAATTACTGTTTACCGTAGCAAAAGACATAATTACCTTTGAACACTTTCAGCATGTCTTACCTCATTTCAATTGGAATTCATGTGTATTGATATTTAAGGTATCTTGCACATGTGGAGATTATGATGATGTTTCGGTGTTTATCTATCGACTTGACAAGTTAGCTCACTTTCCGTTGGTCCAGACATACTACACTTTAGACCACTTGGTAAAATTGCTTATTCTTGAATTTATCGGATTTTTTAGCATTACGATCAACATCTACTCTGACTGTGATTCCATATTCACCTCTTGGTGCTAGAAGGCGTTCCAGTTAACCTTGAATACATGTCTACCCTACTGGACTTCGTATTAATTTTGAAGCAGATAGGCCATTCAGGTGAATCACTCGGACTTTGAAAGTTTAGTTATGACCATTAATTCCTTAATCACCCAATAAATACTCTCCTAAATGAATCTTTACCGTTGGAGATTGAATATTCAGGAAGCTACAGTTGTAGCAAGACATTATGCATTCAATTCAGTTATCTTGTACTCTAGATTTGATGGACTTGTTTTGACCTGTTCATTTATCCTTTTCGGAGTAATTTTTCGCTAAGCCCAAGTGGAATATCATAATGAATCTACTTGCTGAGGCATATGTGAATTACAATGTTCAGTTGCATAGTGTGTTTCATTACCGTATCTCACCGTGATACGTGTTTCACCTCCAAGCCTTGGGAAGTCTTCTCGAAGGATAAATTTACTAATCAATTAAATAAATTTAATCAATTTCATTCAAATACTATGTTAAGGTCTTCCCCTATAATACTTCAGGTGCTAATGAAACTATTTTAGTGAAATTTAACTGTCTTAATTCCCGGGCAATTGGGCAGAAAATTCGGGTTCCTTTTGGATTTCCTTCTTGATCAATCACAACCGCAGCGTTGTCATCATATCGTATTATCATACTATTGTTGCGTTTGAGTTCTTTACAAGTACGTACAAAAACAGCTCGAACCACTTCAGATTTTTCTAGAGGTGTATTTGGTACTGCTTCCTTGATTACAAAATTGTTGTCTGGTACCACACTTCACCCTCTGACTAATGGCCAATTTGAACGAACTATCTAGCCCTTCGTGGCATGTTGCGTTTATCCGTTCTATAGTTTAGCATGATTGTAGTAGACACTTATCTTTGTTACAGTTGCATGTAACTGTGGTTACACTTTCGGTTTTGGGTATGGCACAATTTGAGACGTGGTACATAAATTCTATGCATAATACATAATTGACATATGATTACTGCAAACAGGTATTTGAATGATCAAGTTTACGATATAGAAAATTTTATATTATTGAAGATGTTGCCCGAGAGGGTAGTGCGTGAGCACGATTAAGGCTTTGATCAGACTATGTATGTGTATTTCCCAATGGGGGCCATGATGGTAATATTGCACCTTTGGGAATTTATTACTTGCTTATCGAGACAACAATGTGTTGTTAATATTACGGGCTATAGACCTTAATATTGATAACTTATTTGTTGGATTCGCTATGCAAGTGGACAATTAGGCCGTCTACGTTAGCATTTGTTTTTGTTTATTTAATTAATTATTTACTGTTTGGGCTTGACCCAAAGATACTACAGACTTATCTTTAGGAGTATATGACGCAATGAGTGTGTAGGTGAAAAATATTCTATGTTTAGTTTTATTTTCAATACAATTATTTTAACTTTACGTTATTATATATATGTATTTTTGACATGATGTTATTATATGTATGTAAATAAAGGCAATATATTGTAGTATTGTACTAAAGGAGAGGGGAAGTTTGAGTTTAGAGGCATGAAAGAGAAATCATTGCAATCCAATCGCGACGAAATGGCATTCTCTTTTATGCAACCGCTCTAACTTGATATCTTCTTTACATATATATTTTTCTGCTATCTTTTCCCTATTTATGTATAACATGTGATTTCAAATTTCTGGGATGAATTTTTTTTAAGGTGTGTAGATTGTAACAACCCATCCCTAATTTTACGATTTTATAAATTTTAAAAGAGTGATTTGACGAAAATGTCCCTAGAGGTGAGATCGTTGACTTTCGTTGACCGTCATTTCATGATGCTTATGGGCTATTATTCTACTGTATTCTTAAAGTACTCAATGGTATGAACGCATAGGCGCAAGCGGAATTGAAATCAGAGTTACAATTAAAATTTTATGAACTTACGATGTTCAAGGGCATTTTAGTAAATTCATAATTCTAGATAAATACTTTTTGTAGGATTTTCTGTATGGTGAGACCCACCCACATGGTTCTCCTATCCCTCTTGTCCATGTGTCAGTTTTCTCCCATGCTCTCTAGATCTCATCTCTCATCTTTTTCTCTCTTCACTTATCCCTCTCTCTCAGAACTCTCCCTCTCATTTCCTTTGCAAACCCCGACAATGTACCATCATCCCTCACAGCTCCCACGAGTTACACCACCACCGGACCATCACCATTCCACCGAACTTCATGGTAGACCACTACGACTCTCACCTCACCTTACCCACGACACCTAGGCCTAAAACCTTTCTCTGCAAAATTGCAGCCATGGCCACTATCCACCATATTCTTCAACGAAGGTGAGTTTCAAAAATGCCTTGGATGAATCTTTCTTGTCATTTAGTTTTAATTTTAGGTATGTTAGGTGATTTTTGGACTGGTTTTAAGGTAGATTTAACTCAGGGAAACTTTTCCCAATTTCCAGCGAGGAAGTCGAGATTTTGCGGTCTTTCCCTGGTAAACTTGAGATTATTGACTAAAAAACTATCAAGTCGTCTAACCAGTCATGACGTAAGCCTTTGACAAGAACAATTTTCAGTTTTTGAACTTCAAATACTTAATCAAATTAGTCATTTGGCCACGAAAAGAGAAAATGGCTTTGGTTTGAGAGGTTTTGCTCTTCGATTCAATCCAGGCAAGAAGACTGAACCATTCACTCGTCGACAGACTGAAGGTGATGTTGATGTCCCTTCAGAGGAGAAGCAGATTGTCAACCCTGCTGTGGAGAAGTGGCTTGACAAGCTCAAGCATCATTTCTACCTCTCTTAATCCTTTTAATTATAAAGGCTTGAATGGTAAAATAGAAGATTTATTCAACAAGTTGGAACACCTTGCAAAACAAAAAGATATCATTGGTCTTAGAGGAGGTGTCATTACGGGCAAGGTTTCACAAAGAACTTCCACAACTTATGTTGTTGAGGATGGATTTTGTACCTATAGAAGGGATGGAGATAAAGAAAAGTTAAAAACAGTACTGCTGCAATCTGAAAATGAAGGTAGCAGTAATTTCTTTGTAGTCCCTGTCGTCGGAATGGGCAGGGTTGGTAAGACAACTCTTACTCAACTCCTTTACAACGATGAACAAGTTAAGGAGCATTTTGATACTAATGCCTGGGTTTGTGTTTCCAAACAGTTTGAGGGTTTGAGGGTTATTAAGACCCTTATCGAGGAAATCACTAAAAATCCTTGTGATATTTTGGAGATGAATCCCCTTGAAGTTCAACTAAGGGAACAACTGAGGGGAAAGCGATTTTTACTTATCTTGGATGACCTTTGGAATGAAAATTATGATGACTAGGAGAGTCTACGAATTTTTTTCATGTATGGGACAAAGGGAAGCAAGGTCATTGTAACAAGGAGTAGACGTGTTGCATCCATCATGCACAATACTCATATTCACGACTTAGAAAAATTGTCGGATGAAGATTGGTGGTTGTTACTAGCAAAACATGCATTTAGAATTGAAAACCCGAGTGAACATCCAGACTTGGTTGAAATTGGTAAGCAAATTGCACGTAAGTGCAACAGTTTGCCTCTAGCTGCAAAAATGCTAGGGGGTCTCTTAAGTTGCAACCTAGACTACAAGTAATGGAATCACATATTGAATAGCAATCTTTGGGATCTACCACATGCCGATAGTGTTCTTCCTTCTCTAAGATTGAGCTACCACTATCTTCCAACTTACTTGAAATGATGCTTTGCTTATTAATCAGTTTTTCCAAAAGACTATGAATATGAAAAGGAAAATGTAATTCTACTATGGATGGCAGAAGGTTTAATTCCACATGCAGAGAATGAGAAAGCAATGGAGGAGGTTGGTGAAAGATACTTTGATGAATTGTTATCACGGTCACTATTTCAAAGACCATGATTGGATCAACTACTTTCACAATGCATGATCTTATCAATGACTTGGCTATGTTTATGTCTAGAAAGTTTTGTTTTAGATTGGATCAGAAAAATTCGCACAAAGTTCTTGAAAGAGTTCGCCACTTGTCGTATATGAGAGGAGAATTTGATACATCTTCAAAATTTGAGCCATTAAAAGGAGTAAATTTTTGCATAACCTCTTTCCAGTGTCTTTAGCATCATCTGGTTGTGGATATGTAAGCAATAAGGTTCTAGATGATTTATTGCTAGCACAAAAATGTTTACGAGTATTTTCATTGTCAAGATATGAAAACATCACCCACTTACTTGTTTCCATTGGTAACCACATACACTTGCGCTACATCATCTCTCTTATACGAGAATTAAGAGGTTACCAGATACAGTGTGTACCCTCTACAATTTACAAACTCTGTTGTTGAAAGGTTATTATTCTCTTGTTGAATTGCCTGTAGACATGAGGAAATTGATTCATTTGCGTCATCTTGATATTGGTGGAACTAACATAAAAGAGATGCCTGTGCATATGGGTAAACTAAAAAGTTTGAGAACACGAACAACTTTTGTGTTGGGGAAATCTACTAGGTCAAGCATTGCAGAACTAAGGGAGTTGTCACACCTTGGTGGAAAAATTTCTATCTTGAATCTGGAAAATGTAGTCGGTGCTATTCATGCCTTGTTGAAGGATACGAAAGATCTTTAAGAGGTAGAGTTGGCATGGGTTCCTGATCCTAAAGTTTCCAATGATTTTGTAAAAGAGAGACATGTAGTCGGAAGACTACAACCTTCGATAAATTTGGTGACACTAAGCATCAGGTATTATGACGGAATAAGTTTCCCGAATTGGGTGGGAGACTCGTCCTTCTCCAACTTACAAGTTATGTGTCTCATTGATTGTGGTAATTGCAATTCATTGCCACTAGTTGGTCAGCTACCTGCTCTCAAGGAGCTCTATGTAGAAAGGATGGAATTTGTTAAGAGTGTTATTGTTGAGTTGTACGGGGGAAATAAACCATTTCAATGTTTAGAGAAGCTAGAGTTTATGGATATGCCAGAGTGAGAGGAATGGCTGCCAAGTCCAAGAGGAGGTGACAGTTCAAACTTTCCTCTTCTTAAGGACCTGATTTTAGTAGAGTGCTTGAAGTTGAGAGGAAACTTGCCCACTCATCTTCCTTCCTTGAAAATCCTTTGGGTCTATGGATGTAAGGTTCTACATGAAAATAGGGCCAACAATACCCTAAACACAAAATCCTTACGACGATCTCTTGAACAACTGACAATAAAGAAATGTCCGAGTCTCTCATTGTTACTAGAGTCGATGGAGACTCTGCCATCGCTTCAGAAGCTTGATATTGATATTGATATTGATAGTGTTGGTGGGAAAGAGTGGTTGGCACAAATGGTGCACAACAGCAATCGTCTTCAAAGTTTGAGTTTATATGAATGTTCCTCACTCGTGTCGTTCCGTACAAATAGTTTGCCCACCATGCTGACATCACTCCGTATAAAAAATTGCAAGAAATTAGAATTCCTATCTCAAGAGATGATGGCCAAATTGACTTCTCTACAGTCTTTGCGTCTATTAAAGAGCTGTGATTCTTTGAGGTCGTTCCCTTTGGGCATTTTCCCCAGCCTTTCATCTTTTTTTTTTATCTATGGTTGTCAGAATCTGGAGTCCCTTTCTGCCGAAAGAGGTGCAGATGAAAATCTCAGCCATCTCAACTCCCTATTTATCAGTCAGTGTTGAAATCTTATCTCTTATCTCGACGGGAGATTGACCACTCCCAACCTCATTTCCTTTGAAGTCTTTTACTGAAGGAATTTGAAGTCATTGCCAGACCGCATGCACACCCTCACCTCCCTTCAACATTTGGGGATATTCGATCTTCCAAATGTGGTGTCATTTGCACAAAAGGGTTTGCCTTCCAACCTATAATCATTTCGGATCCAATTTTGAGAGAGACTAAGGCCTTCAGTTGAGTGGGGATTGCAAGGACTTGCCTTTCTTCAACGATTTTAGATCAATGGAAACAAGGATTTGGTGGAGACGTTGCTCAATGAACAACTACTCCCTGCCATTCTTCACACTCTTTGGATCAATGATGTATCAAATTTAAAATCTGTGGATGCAAATTTCTTCCTTCTTGTTCTTGGACAAAATGCACCTACAAAATAAATAACACCTTAGGTCAAGGCCAAGAGCCTCACCCGCCCACGATGAATGGCGAGGGAGAGGGGCTTTGGCCGAAAAACCTCCAATCCCAAAGTTAGAATTTTGAGGGAAAAATGTTTGGAGAATTTAGAGAATTTTGCAAGAGTGTAGAACTTGGGTTTTGGAGAGAATGAGGGTGCTTATATAGGGGTGCGGCTGGCCCCCTTGGGAGGAGAGGGACCGGCCACTTGGATTGCTTTTTGGGTTAGGTTTTTTATTTGTAGCCAATTAGTAAAATAATTGAATAATAAATCAATTAATTAGCTAATTAACATAATTTGAAAGGAAAGATTTGGGGGTTACCGTGGGGAGAATATTTGATGAGGATGGATGAAATAGGTTTTAAATAAATACCTATTTTGGGCACTTTTGACTTGATTGAGGGGTGGTTGTCCACTGCTCGCGCGTAGGAGTTCAAGTGTTCCTCAAGGGTAGTTTTATCCTTTTTACCCTAGAATCCACATGTCACCTCCATATTCTTCTTGATTATTTTTGGCTCCACAAATGCCTCTACACCTGTTGGGCTACTCGCAGGAAAGGGCAGCACGTGTAGAGATCTTCTTGCTTTAGGAAACATAAGATTGTTTCCTATTTTGATGTAGATTCCCTCTTTAATTGGAAATTAGATCCTTCTAGGAAAGGGAAATAAATCACTTCTAAAGTCTATTTAAGTCTACCTTAAATAGATGATTAAATCAACTTTAGAGAGCAATTTATTCTACCCTACAAGAGAGAGAAAGCTAGAGGATATTCGTTCCCCCTCCCCTAGCAATCTTCTACACTTGCCCGTGCAAATGACCGTCTTTCGTTGCTTTCTTCATCTTGTTCGTGCCATACCGAGGTAAGAAAAAATTAATTTTTCTTGTCTTCTTCTTGGATGGTGCTACCGTGGGGCAACCATCAGGGTGGTGCGACATGTCGGCTGGCAGGGGCTAGGAGTTGGCTCGGCATGGGCCAAGAAGGTGTTGTGGCAGGGACCACTACTTGGGCTACTCGGTTTGGCTAAAGCCAAGGGTAGCTGTGCGGCTGTGGCCACAAATTGTGGCTTTAGGGCACAGTGCTTGGCGAGTCACATAACTCATGTCCTTCGGGCTTTTGGACATAAAGCTGGCTGGGCTGATGATTGAGAGAAATGAGAAGGTCATGGGCCTCACAGGCTACTGGAATGCTGGGCATGCATGCCTAATGCCTTCTGGTCTGAGAAAAGAAAATAAGGGAAAAACCATCATGGGTTGAGCTTCCCTGCTGAGTACCGTGAACGGCATTGGCTGCATAGTCTTCTTTGCTGGAAGAAAGATGGGCTACCCCCGAGAGAGGAGATAAAGCAAATCAAGGAGGAGGCGTTGGCTCGTTCGATCGTTGTAATGAAGCTTGTTGTTGATGCAGGTGGGAAAAAAAAAGATCTTCCCTACCCGCTCAAGAAGTGCCGGTGCTGGTTGAGAAAAAACCAAAGACTTCTTCCAAGAGGACGAAAGATGGGGCTGCTAGATTTGAGCCAATGATGCCTGCTATGCCAAAGATGGCTAATTCGATTGCCGAGAGGATTGCTCAACGTAGAGGTTTCTTCGTGCCTCAAGTGCTGAAACTAGTGCCAAGGCATCTGTTGGGAGATAAGTGTGGTTCACCTTTGAAGAGGCTTGCTAATATAAAGAGTGATAAGGTGGACTCTGCTGCTGAAGTGGCGCCAAGGCCTGCTCCCGTGCTGCTGAGATTGATTCGCTAGTTGGGAAGAATGAGACTGCTCACATTGACAGCTTTAAGGAATCCACTAAGCCTGCTTTTGGGGATGCTGCTGAGATCTGTGCGTTTTTTAAACCAAATCTGCTTGAAGACATGGATGCTTGTGCTAAGTTTGTCAATGACGTTGGAAAGGTTATTTGCCCGAGTTCCTTTGCAAAGCATACGGCTGAGTATAAGAAGACTGCTCTACTTGCAATGATGCAGAAGATGGCTATTTTGGCAGCCGAGTCTATGCTCCTTGGCCAAAAGGATACCAAGGCTACCAAGAAGGTAGCAAAGGTTATGGCAGTCGTGAAGGGAAATCTATGAGATTCATGTGAGATTTCTAATGACTAGCATGCATATACAATTCAAAATTTATATACGAAAGCAACGGAAGCATGTTATCAAATAATATCAAAGCTATAGTCATGCAAATCCCCTTCAAGGTTCATAGGTTTATATTATGATGCATCAAAACATTTAAGTAAAGAACAAAGTGTAGGAATAGATCTATACCTCTTGATCTAGATTTTAGACCAAGGATGGACCACCTCCAAGCCCTTTGTTCCTTGAACTCCTTGAGCCTAGCCTCCCTCCTTGCCTCCTCCACTTTGTTAGTATGAGTGCTCCTTTGGTTCTCCTTTAGTCTCCAAAGTAGAAGACCTCTAAAGATCCACACCCACTAGTGTAGTGAGATGGATGGAGGAATGACCAAAAGGGTTAAAAGATGATTAGCTAAAATCACCTCACGATTATGGGAGGCTCACTATTACCAAGCCCACCTCACGATGATACGATGTCGGCTAGCAAAAATAATAATGAGAGGGTACACTTACCCATTCACAACAACCTCTTGTGATTACCCATCTTTTGGCCTCTAGAAAACAATGCCTCACGATGATACGATGTTGGCATCATTTCTCTTAGTTAAGTTCTTTCCCACCATGCCAGTTTAGCTAGGGGTTCAAGTATGACCTCACGATGATACGATGTTGGCCACACTCGTTGCCTACCTTAACCTCATCAAATGTTTTAAATAAACTCCTCCTGAGTATAAGCATGCACTTTGCACTTCCCCATGATAGGGTGAAGGCGGTGTACAAGTCATAAATGCTTGGAGCCTACCATGGTGGAAGGCTACGAAAAAGTGTTCAAAGCACTCTTACGCTTTCAACTTAATATTGTATGTTGGTTGAGGGATTTTAAGGTCTCATCAATTTTATTTATTTAATCACATTCAAATAAATTGTCCTATTATAACTACTAGTCCAAAGTTAATGAAATTAGTAGCATATGATATCCTCATTATTCGTTTTCATAAAACAAATCAATATCAAAACAATTTTCAAAATATTGGAGATATATATAACTACTAATTGTATTCATTTATAATTTAGTAGCGTATGATACTCCCACTATTTGTTTTAAGAAAAACAAATCAATATCAAAAAACGAATTTTTCAAATATTGGAAGTAACTACTACTACTATGGTTTTTGCATTCCTTTGAAATTGGACTTTATAGTTATCTTAGGCTCTTGGATGACCATGGACTTATTAGGTTATTGCAACAACAAGCCAACATTGTTGAATATAAACTCGGGGAGGTTGTGTCAATTTAATTACGTGCTTTTCAATCCAATTAAAACATTTTCATTGAGCCATTAGAAATGAAAGACAATCATTCATTGCTAATTAGGGCATTGGACCCATATAATCTTTAATCTCATGTCAAAACCCTCTTTTAGTTATGTCTCCTTACCAATAGTTAAAGAAACTCTAGTCTAGTACTAGAGGGAATCAACTAACTAAAAGAGATTAAGGAGTAATAAGAATTACAAACCGATTTGTACAAATTCCTACAAATTACATATACTAAGAGGGAGAGATAGATTAATGTCAAACGTGACAAGGTCCAATTAAAACAGTAATTAAAACACATTCCCAAGGTTCAAACAATTTGATTTTAGCGCCTTATCTTATAGCTCAATTATCGTTTAAAGGCATAAGTTCATAGTCACCCATTTTCTAACTACTTAATCACATTAAATAATTAAATGGAATGCAACATAAACATTTAGATTTAGTGCATATGGGCATAATAATATTATGAGTTTAAACAACCAATAAAATTAAAATCAAATATTTTAACTTTTTAGATGGTTGGGGCCTATTATGCAAATATGAAAAAGTTAGGGGTAAAACCGTAAATACTTCAAAAGTAAAAACAACTTTTCAAAGATTACAAAATAGCCCCACAAGTGGATAAATCCACTAGGGAGGCCGGCCACTTAATGGGGATGGGAGGTTTCTTACACAAAGCAATAAAATCAACATTATGTAGAAAAATTAAATTTTGCTTGTCACTTGGTTTTGCTTTAAGGACTTTAGTGAAAAGGGTGATGGAAATTCACCTAGTCAAGTCTAGGTTTTAATAAATTTTTGGGAAGGCTATGGATGGTATGAACATCATCCAAAACCACAAAACAATGCATGAAAACAAAACAAAACCATTTTCACCAAAACTCAAACCATGAACACCAAGAACAAAACCATGAACACAATTTCAAGATTTGTACATTCTTGATGATTTTTTAAACCCAAAAACAAAAGTGACAAGAACTCTTCTTTCTAGCTTTAAAAGGATGTGAGAGTGGTTTACAATAAAACACAAACACAACCCAAAACCACCCCCAAAACCGTGCCCTCCCTTTGGTTCAAAACCTCAAATTTTTGTTCTAAACTCATTCTTCATTCATGCATCCAAAACACTTTTGCATACATATCTTTTCAACTATTGATTCACATTTTTCAACCATTGAAAAAACAAAAGATAAACATACTTTGAATGAAGCAATAATATGTCATACATAAAATTAAAACCCATATGCATAAAATCCAAAAGGACACATAATATATAAACCTTTGGCTCTGATACCACTTGAAGGGAAATCTATGAGATTCATGTGGGATTTCTAATGACTAGCATGCATATACAATTCAAAATTTATATACGAAAGCAACGGAAGCATGTTATCAAATAATATCAAAGCTATAGTCATGCAAATCCCCTTCAAGGTTCATAGGTTTATATTATGATGCATCAAAACATTTAAGTAAAGAACAAAGTGTAGGAATAGATCTATACCTCTTGATCTAGATTTTAGACCAAGGATGGACCACCTCCAAGCCCTTTGTTCCTTGAACTCCTTAAGCCTAGCCTCCCTCCTTGCCTCCTCCACTTTGTTAGTATGAGTGCTCCTTTGGTTCTCCTTTAGTCTCCAAAGTAGAAGACCTCTAAAGATCCACACCCACTAGTGTAGTGAGATGGATGGAGGAATGACCAAAAGGGTGAAAAGATGATTAGGTAAAATCACCCTTAAGGTGGCCGGCCTTTGGTGTTGAAGAGAGAGTAATTTTCTTTTTCTCTTTAGTTGTTTTGAACACACAAAAACCCTATTTTGAATTATCTCTATAAAGTTCCTTATATAGACAAAAAGAAACCTAGTCAACAACTTGACTTTCACTCTCTCCCTTTCCTTTTAAGTGGCCGGCCTTTAGTGTTTGGTTTGTGCTTTGGGCTTTTATTATTTCAAGTCATCCTATGCTTGAATAAAAGCCCAATGGGTCTAGGTCCAATGGGCCCAATTAAACCCGAACGTTTCTTTAAGCCCAAAACGATCTTATATCGCTTTTATGATTTCATTAGACTTTCTAATTAATCACAGCACTTAATTAATCCAATTAATTATTCCCATCATCCATTAGTGGTATCACTACAAGAGTGTATCGGTGTACAATCATTTTAGGTTCTAATTAGCAAGGCAGTGAGGTGATTGGCACCAATCCAATTGATTATATTTAATCCAATCACTTAGTGAATTAAAACTTCCTTTTAATTCACCTTCTTCTTTGACTACTACATTTAATCATCTAGAAGAACTCACAAGCCATGAGTGACATCTAACCATATATCATGGCTACCCAAGCTAATGTAGAATTTGTTCGGAGAACCTATTCAGTTGGAATTACAATGTAATTCGATCCTTCTCTGAAACAATACTCTCAATCACATCATTGGGGTATGGATATATTATGTTAAGCCCCTAATGTGATTACTCCTTCTTATATGATTCAATTGAGTCGTATAGGAACGGTTTCCTTTATTACGCTCGATACTTCGGCCGAAGATTCCAGAATCATATCTTAGAGTATTCTTCCTCTCTTAACGAAGATTAGAGATTCCTTGTTGCGCATTCACTTGCCTTCATGACTAAGTGGCTTAACCCCAACTATGTCGTGGACACCCGCGAATGGGGTGACTTTGACATAATCAAAGATCAAGTACTTAACCACAAGACAACGACGATGCCTCAGGTCAAAGGACTACTTACATTATTCCAACCATAAGAGTTACTTGCTTGACATGTGAGTAGACCTCCATGCAAGTACTCTCGTTCGATTGTGTTCAGTGAACTCATTCCCTTAATGAGCACCTACATACTTGTTTTAGTGTCATTACACGAATGGGATGAGACTTTCCATCCTTCCAATTGAAGCGGACATAGTATGTACCGGTCTATGCATTGTCAGTTTCCCTCCGACAATCCTATGACCAGGAACCTTTTGGACATGATGATTATGTGAAGAAGGTCTCTGTAGTCTAATCATCATTAGATTACTTCTTCAATCGATCCATTGTCCATGGATTCACTATTTAGGACATATATCATTCATTGAGATAGTCCTAATTAGTATCTTTGCCATTTGATGTATAAGAGTCATCTATACATCCATTCATTTGTCCTGAAAGGTTTCTTCCAAAGATTGACTTCAGGGCATATTTCCAACAAGTCGAAGCTTATTCTTCTTAGATTCAAGATCTTAAGTGTGCCGTTTCTGAGCTTCATTATGCTGCTTATGCAAAGGATGAAGAGTTGATCACTACTTATAACCAAGTGATCCACTTCAAGAAGGCCGTTGATAAGCTTGAGCCCTAAGTGCTGGAACTCCAAGGTGCACGGAATATAAACGAAAGTTTGAAGAAAGAAGTGGATGAGCTACATTGTGTCCATGTTGGTCTACTTGAGGAGAATGAGCAGCTGAAGGGTGAGAAGGCTGGGCTCGAGGCTTCGTTTGTGCAGAGTCAAGTCTATTTCTACAATTTGGGTTATTTGGACTCTTCTTTGGCAGGCCGTCTGACTTTAAGTTTGCTAAGAAAGACTTTGAGACTTTCTCTATTTCTCCGGAAGACTTACTTGCCTTTACCTTTGAGGCTTCTATTGATGAAGCAATCAGAGAGATTGATGCCCAGGTTGGAGCAGCCAGGGGTGAAGCGCTAAATGGTACCGTTGCTGAGAATGTAGCGACTGCGGAAGGTGTAGCGACCGAGTAGTCGTGAAGTGCCTAAGCTGTTGAAGAGTAGTCTTCTAGGTAGTCTTTAGGATTTTCTCCCTTGTTACTTTTTGCTTTGCTTGAACACCTTCGGTCTTTGCTAGTTGTTTATCAATTTGCTAGAAAATTTAATAAACTTGCTTCATTCACTTTTCTCCATCTTCGCTTCTTTTGTTCATACCCTAACCGTTAGACTTTATAGACCAGTGACAAGCATGCTACTTTTCTATAAGCAGATAGGTCGTGTAGCCTATGCAGCCGTAGGTGTTGGTGTAGAACTTTGCAAAGTTGTTAGCCATAGGGTCAGTAGCCGGACGCTTTACTTACAAAAGCAGACAAGTCCATGTGACCACTATGCTGTTAACCTTGGCTTTCTCCAATTTTGTAAGTTGCATAGCAAGTATCGCAACAATTTAGGACTTGGTGTAGGTCGTTTCACACTTGGCATAGGTGAAGCTTATCGACTATGTAGCATGTCGACAGTGGATAAATCTTTGTATATGCACGCTAGCTTGTTTAACCTTTCACAAGAATATGTGGTTGTATAAGTCTAGCGTGGATTTACCGCTCGAAGGGCAAGCAGTAGGTAGTCTTATGGAAAGCATAAGCTACCTTAATGCACTCGGTAGTAGCTTTAAGGTTCTAGGGAAGCCGTCCCTAAGGCGTACTATGTAATGTGCCCCCTCCGTCTCTACGGCTCGGTTCCCTGCAGACTAGGCCAAGAGACCCAAAATCCTTCAATTAGCTAAGCCTTGAAAAGGACCATTGTGGCTACTTCTAGGAATCTCGGCGCAAGCCATCGTGAATCTAGTTATACTAGAGTAGCCCAGCTCATCCACGTCTAGATATTCGGAGTGTAAGTTTATCCTCTCGCCTTGGAGAGCAGACCTAGGTGGGTGTCAGGGAATTGGTTTACCCTATCGCACTGGAAAGCAATTAGTTTATCCTCTCACATTGGAAAGCATGGTTGGTCCCTCGGGTAAACCTGGCATTTCAAACCTGACCGGTTAACTCGACCTGACCTGATCCGTTAAAATGAGTATTAATGGGTCAGGTGGTTAACGGGTCATCCCGTTAATCATCCATTACATAACGGGTCATTTTGGGTGAACCCGTGAAACCCGTTAACACCCACTATTGAGGGCTTTTGTGTAATTTCAATAGTCAATAATGAAACCCTCACTTTGTCTGCTCTTTGAGAATGAGGTGAAGTTCACTGCAGCTTGGCTTCAAGATCTGCTTGATGTGGGGTATATTCAGCCAAGAGAGAAGGTCATGAATTTGGATAAGCCAAGAAAAATCATTGGCCATGCAAGCCGAAGGAATTTAATCCTTGAAAACTACCTTCTGTGCATCTTAGGGTTAAGGAATCAAAGACGATGAATTATGAGATAGGGAATTTGGTTCGATGGAGGAAGTTTTTTGGCAATGTTGTTATGATCTTGTTTGTTAGCGGGCCTATGGAACGAAGTTCCTTGAAGTGGAGATTATTCCATGGAAGGGTATTTAAATAAAAAAAAAGAAAAAAGAAAAAACACTGTTAACGAGTGTTAACGGGTGAAAGAGGTGACTTATTAGATTAACGGGTTGGGTTTGGGTAACCCGTTATCTTAACGAGTTAGGTTCGGGTGACCCGTTAGATTAACGAGTCGGTTGAACTCGACCCAAACCCAATAAACCCGACCCGTTTACAGATCTACTCTTGGGGGGGCACAATTCTTGCGATAAGTCCCTAAAAAGGGCGCAATCTTCTTTTGTAGTGTAGGAATGATCATTTGTTGTAAGCATGCAACCGAGCCAAGTTGTAGATTACTTCTAAATTCCTCATTGAAAAATGAGTGAAATGAACGAGAACTTAGCTGTTAAGTAGGAATTACATAGCAACTGGATAATCATCGGCTTGCGAGGTGGTGTCCATCAAGCTGCTTGAGTCTTTGGGCTTTAATGTAGTGGGAGGTCACACATGGTACTTTCTCAGATTGTAGGCGTTCCATTGCTTTTTGATCTCTTTGTCATTCATGGTGGCATGGGTGTAATTACTATTGCCGCCTACTTTGCTGATCTTGTACCGACTTTCCCATATAAGATCCATCTTTTTAGAGCCTTCGCTGTAGGCAGTAGGCAGTGATGAAGGCTTTTCTTATGACTAGATCTCTAGGCTGGAACTGCCAGATGACCCTTTTGTTGTAGCTGGAGAATAGTTGGTACTGGTAAGCTGTGATGCGAGTAATGGTCTGCTCGCGCTTCTCCTCTGCCACATCTAAGTTTGTGGCCATCTCCTTAATGTTCTGCTTAATGTTTAGCAGTAGAGTGCTGATACTTGGCTCGATGACATTGGGATGAATGATTGTTTCTCAGCTAAATGCCAAAGAGAAAAGAGTCACACCGATTGCTCGTCTTTTGGTGGTGTGATATGCCCATAGACATTCGGGGAGTTTGTCTGGCCATTTTCCCTTCTTGTTGGTGAGGGATTTCTTGTGGCAATCGAGAATCATCTTGTTGGATGCTTCAGCTCGCCCATTGCTTTGAAGATATCTTGGCATGGATATGTGCTGCTTGATGCCATATTTTTGGAAAAACTTCACCAAATCTTTGCCCATGAATTGCGAGCCGTTATAGGTGACGATGGATTGAGGAATGCTAAATAGGCAAATGATGTTCCTCCATATGAAGCGCTCTATGTCCAACTGAGTCGTGGTTGTCATGGACTCTGCTTCTACCCATTTGGTGAAGTAATCGGTTGCCATGATCATCATGCATTTGCCCCCAATAGCAGGCGACATTGGCCCTACCAAGTCGATTGCCCACTGCATGAATGGCCAAGGACTCGTCTGTGGGGTAGCTCACTGGCAGACAGTGCTAGTACCGACTTGTAACATTAGCAGCGGTCGTACTTTTGCACTAACTCCTTAGCGTCTTAATGCATGGTAAGCCAGTAGTAGCCTGCATTAAGAGCCATCTACTCTAAGGATCGACCTTCAGAGTGATTTCCACAAACGCCGTCGTGGATTAAGCTTAGAACCTTTAGGTCGTTGGGAGGCGTTAGGCAGCGGAGATGTGGTTCAGTGTAAAATCTTCGGACGAGGGTGTCATTCCTCATGTAGTAACGTGCTGCCTGAGCTTTCTAGACTCCAATATTTCCATGGGGAGTGTGCCATTGACCAGGTAGTCTATAGTGGAATGTTGCCAATTTAGAGTTGTACTAAACTGTAACACCTCGGCTATTGGCTCCGCCTCTATGCTTGGCTTTTCTAGATACTCTACCAGAATAGAGCGTTTGAATTGGTGGTCTTGGGCGGAGCCTAGGCTAGCTAGTGCATTCGCATGAGCGTTGTCTACCCGCGAAACTTGAGTTAGGGTGTAAGTCTGAAACGCCTCAAGTAGTCTGGCTAGTGATTAGCTGGGAATCAAAATGAATTGCGAGCTTTTTCACCGCCAAGTCTTTTGCCATTCAGAGGCCTATTAGTAGGGCTTCGTACTCTGCTTCGTTGTTGGATGTCTTGGAGCCTAAAGTAATCATCTGCTCGAGCATCGAATCGTTTAGGGTGACAAGGACCATGCCTACTTTCGAGCCTTTGTAGTTAGAAACGCTTCGTACTCTCTATGGTGTGAAACAGGCGTGGCTAGGGCGTGCTCAGCTACCTCCAGAACGTCGTTGGGTTGCTTTGTTGCGTCGCATAGGCTAGGCGTAAAGGCGTGGTAGGGAGTCGTGGAGCTAGGGACATGTTACACGTAGCAGAAGATGCTTCACTGCTAGTATCAGGCCGCTCTAGAGCTGAATTATGGAGCAAGGGTCAGCTGGGGTCGTATGATGCACAGCAGGAGGTGGTCCTTAACTTACCGGTATATGTTGCTCCTAAGTAGAATATTCTGGGGCGACAAGGACAAAACTTGCTTCTGAATGTCCTTCTAGTGTTCGTCTGCCCTTGGCGTGCCTTTTAAACTAAGTTGCCGCATTCGTCAAAAAACTTTGCACCGCCATTATCTGCACCTTTATCGTCGAGCGTTTAGATTGGGCGGAATAGTGCGTCATGAGGATGACTGCGTGCGTTTGAAGGTATAACTTGAGCTTTCTGGGTGCAACAATTGTTGTCAAATGTAGCTTTTGAATTTTCGGTAGTTGGTTTCCACATCGAGGAAGGCTTTTGAACTGTGGAATACAAGTAGTTGGACCCCTAGCTCTTCTCGTATAAAGGTAGAGCTTATTGTTGCTTCAGATGCAGCTACTCATCTAGTTTGACCTTGAATCTCCTTTAAAGTAGTGGGGGACTTCACATTCAAGATCACTCGGTTTTGCCTTAAATGTGCATCGGTAAACCTCGTCCCAAAGTGCATGCTTCTCTGCCAAAGTGAAAGAGCTGCTAAAGTTAGATCTTCTTTCATGATCAACACTCCGAACAGCGGGTGGTCTGCTAGGAGTCCTTTTTGGAAGGCTGTTTTAGATATGAGTTGTTGCATCCGACTATTTTTACCTTCTCTACTTTGAACCTCTTCACATAGTCGCGAACCGACTCCTTTGGGATCTTCTTGACGTTGAACAATTGGTAGGACTTTTTCTTGATCGAGCGAAATGATGAATATTCTTTGGTGAAAACCAAAGAAAATTCATCAAAACTCTAGATGGATCATGGCAGCAGGGTGTATAACCAATCTTGCGCCTCGCCTTGTAGAGTGGTGGTGAATATCTTACACATGAGATCGTCGTTGTTCTGATAAAGGACCATCGTGCTTTGATAGTGCTACAAGTACCTCTCCGGATCTCCATCTCATTTGAAAGATGTGGAATGTAGCATACTAAACTTGCGTGAAGGCTCTGCCCGCTCGATCTCGTCCGTCAAGGGTGACCTGTTCATGTTGGTCATGTCCCATCATAGTGCTTCATCGGCTACTTCGTTGATTTTGGAAATCATGCAATCGCTTGTTTAAGAGCTTCTCTACCTCTTCCTTAATTTGCCTTTGTTAGGGTAGCGGAGCTCTCAGTTGTCTCCGATCTTGACCTACTGGTCTAGGATGCTCTTCTACATGCTCGGCTCGTCTATGTCGTGGCAACGGTGCATGCGGTCCATTCCTGGCAAGCGAGGGAATTCTTCACAGGCTGCCGGTTAAACTTGAGCCGGATTGAGTGACTGCTTCTCTCCGTCCATCATGCTACCTACTCCGATGTAAGGTGGACGATGCTTCTTACAGGCTTAGTTGCGAATGAACATTTCGCCTAGAAGGTTGCTCATGTTGACTATTGGACTGTGGCCCTAACCTTGAATGTATGCTCATCTGTAGGCCTAGTTAAGAGTGCACACTCCTCTGCGCGCTAAGACGAGAGTATACACTATCTCAGGGGCCCAATCCGGAGTGTACACTACTCGAACGCTAGGTTCATGGCTGTTTAATGGGACACTACTGGAGAGGTTCTTTATTTGCCCTTGTCCTACTTCGGGACACCTTGTATGGGGCACATTGCATCTCGGTGCGCTACAAGAGCTGATTCACCAAGGTCATTTGCTATGTGAGGGCGCG
The DNA here is from genome assembly GCF_916048215.2 of Malus sylvestris. Lineage (NCBI taxonomy): Eukaryota > Viridiplantae > Streptophyta > Magnoliopsida > Rosales > Rosaceae > Malus > Malus sylvestris. The sequence continues at coordinate 33,504,374 of NC_062275.1, forward strand.
CGTCAACTCTATGATTTGTCAAGACAAGTGTGTTCTCCATTTGGGTTGGAAGAGCTTGGAAGGAATGCATTTTCTTGAGCAGTGGAAGTGTGGTAAACTCCGGGTGCAAGATTTAAGTTGGGAAATGTCAAATCCGTGGAGAAAATGCCTCCGGTTTGATCGCAGGCCCAGAAATTTGAAGCTGGGATGGTTGAACTAATCTTGGACCGATTTGGGCTGCTTGGAAGGTCGCGGGAGCAGGCTGGGCCATGGGAGTGGGCTACTTGGCACACGTGGGTGAGAGGCTAAGGCTCGGCTTAGCAACGCGTTAGGCTTGAGTGGCTCAGGCAGTCTCGCCTTGGGTTTGGGCCCGTGTGGGCTTGAATGGCATGGCTTGGGCCGTGGTTGTGGCTCTATAGGCCTTGTCGTGGTGGTTGTCATGGTGGTGCCTTGTGGAGGTGGTGCTGCTCCACTCATTGTTGTGTTAAGCCTTATAGATCGTCGCAATCCTAATCCTTGAACGTTGGAATTTCCGTTTGTTGAGGTTTCCAATTCTCTTGCCATTGTACTTTTCTTTTACGTTTTATCGAAGAATTTTTAGAAATAAAAATTCCAAGAATTAGAACGTACGAAAAATCTATAAATAAACAAGAAAACGAAAAACCTTGAATGCGAAAGTCTTCTACGAGCGTTTGATCAAGACTCTCAATGAAAGCACCAATTTGTGGATGCAAATTTCTTCATCCTTGTTCTTGGACAAAATTGCACCTACAAAACAAATAACACCTTAGGTCAAGACTAAGAGCCTCACATGCCCACGATGAATGGGGGGGCTTTGGCCAAAGAACCTCTGATGCCAAGGTTAGAATTTTGAGGGAAAAATGTATGGAGAATTTAGAGAATTTTGCAAAGTGCAGAACTTGGGTTTTGCAGAGAATAAGGGTGTTTATATAGGGTGTGGCCGGCCCTCTTGGGAGGAGAAGGACCGGCCACTTGGATGGCGTTTTGGGTTAGGTTCTTAATTTGTAGCTAATTAGTAAATTAATTGAATAATAAATCAATTAATTAGCTAATTAATATAATTTGAAAGGAAAGATTTGGGTTAGGTTACCTTGTGGAGAATATTTGATGAGGATGGATGAAATATGTTTTAAATAAATACCTATTTTGGGCACTTTTGACTTGATTGAGAGATGGTTGTCGATGTAGAAACTCAAGATTCTGAGAGAAAACTGAAGGTAGAGAGAGAGAGAAATTGTAGAGAGAGAAAGTAATTAAAGTTTTATATATTTCATATCTCCAAGTCAATGAGTACATGTGTATCAATACATTACAATATTGGCTGAGTCACCATAATCACTAACAAACTCTAACAGATTCTATGATCTAACAATCCAATCTTAACAGCTAAGCAAAAATTCAATCTGGTGGACCTTCTTTATCCTTAACACACCCCCTCAACCTAAAGGTAGGTGATCTAAATGCAAGCTTGTAAGTCAAATATGCAAACCTTTCAGCAGGTAAGGATTTGGTGAAGATATCTGCAACCTGATATAGAGAAGCAACATGGTGCACAATGACATGTCCAGAGAGAACATTTTCACAGATGTAGTGATAGTCAATCTCTACATGTTTAGTTCGAGCATGAAAGACAAGATTGAATGCTAGAGCAAAAGCACTTTTATTATCACAAAAAATAGCATGAGTTTTCAACAAAGGAAACGAAATATCTTGCAAAATTTTACAGACCCAAGTAATTTTAGCAACTGTGTTTGCTAGGGATCTATATTCGACCTCTATAGATGACCTAGCAACTATGTTTTGTTTCTTTGCACTCCAAGATATGAGATTCAGACCAAGAAAAATACAATACCCACTGGTGGACCTTCTGTTAATAGGACAACTTGCCCAATCTGCATTAGACCAAGCAGTTAAGTATTGAGATCCCTTAGTAAACCATAACCCAGAATCAATTGAACCCTTTAAGTATTGAAGGATCCTTTTAACAGCCTGCAGATGAATTGTCCTTGGTGCATGCATGTATTGACGCACCTGATTAACTGCAAATGCCAAATCAAGTCTGGTCCATGTCAAATATTGGAGGGCACCAATAGTGGATCTGTAGAAAGTAGGCTCAAAGATCAATGTGCCTGAGTTATCAAGCTTTGTAGAACTAATAGGTGTAGAACAGGGTTTAACACCAATCATATCGATTTTGGAAAGAATATCTAATGCATACTTAGATTGATTCAGAAATAATCCCTTGGCAGTCATATGAACCTCAATGCCCAAAAAATAATGAATGTCACCCAAATATTTGACAGGAAACATAGTCTGCAGTTGAGAAACAATTGATTGACACACTGAAGTAGGGCTGCCAGTGATTATTATGTCATCAACATAAACCAAGATAAAAGCAATAGAAGAATCTCGTTTGATGAAGAGGCTAGTATCAGAGAAAGATAGAGAGAACCCCAAGGATAAGATTGTTGGAAATGTGCCCTAAAACCAATCATATGATGATACTTTACGGACATTTCACATGTTAAACTAATCTAGTTTAATATCAAGGGCAAAGATTATTGTTTGAGTCGTCTCATATAAATGTTATATGCATAAACGATAAGTCCAAGGAATATGTGATTGGGAGAATGCGATCTAAAGAAGTTAGATTCATGAGACCATTCTTTCGTAGACACATCCTAAAGGTTCCTGATCATAGGATTGCCAATTGGGCATTGACAGTCCGTTAAGATCAGTACGTGATGTGTCTTCTCTCAGGGAGAGTGACTAGTCTTGAGTCATTGGTGTGTGTGACATCAAGACAAGTACGTAGGTGCTCAATAGAGAATGAGTTCACTGAACACGATCAACGAAGAGTTCTCATATTCATGTCACATGAGAACTCATGGTTGGGATAATGCAAAGTAGTCCTTTGACCTGAGGCATCATAGTTGTCTTGTGGTTAAGTCCTTGATCTTTGATTATGTCAAAGTCACTCCATCAGGAGGGTGTCCACGGCATAGTTGGGGTTAAGCCACTTAGCTATGGAGACAAGTGAATGCGCAACAAGGGATCTCTAACCTTCAAACCGTTTGAGGGAGAATACTCTATGATATGATTAAGAATCTCTGGCCATAGTATGAATGAGATTTAGGAAAGTCGTTCCAAATCACATTCAAGGTAATCATATAAGCACACGAATCACATTGGATAGTAGACATGAATAAACTATCAATCCAAACAATGTGATCAAGAGTATTGTATTAGAGAAAGACCGTATTGCATTTGTAATCCTAAACTGAATAGGTTCTCTACCTCTTCTGATTAGCTTGGGTAACCATGATATGCTGCTAGGTGTCACTCATGGTTTGTGGAAGCCCTAAACGTGTATAATCACTAAAGGGAGAATTGAAAGTAAGTTTCAATTCACAATCGATTTGAAAGAGTTCTAATCGCCCACTGCCTCGCTAAAAGGAACCTAATGGATCGTACACCGTGTAAGGTGGAGATTGAAGAAACAATGGAGATGAGTAAGAATAATTAAATGGTTTAATTATTTATGGCAAGGATTAATTAATATGTTAATTAATCAAACGAATAAGTTCGTTAAAGACCTCGGGATAGTTTTGGACCTTAAGGCCCAATGGGCTTCGAACGTCAAGCCCATTGACTTAAGTTGTATGACAATTTAAGGAATAAAGATTCACAAAGGCCCAAAAGCCCAAATCCCTTATATGGCCGGCCATGTGTGTTGAATTAGGATTTTTGGTTCTTTAGGTCATTTAAAGAAGTGACTATATAAAGAACTTTATAGCCTAAAATTCATTAAGGGTTTCTTTTAGGAAATTGGAGAGAACACAAAGCTCTCCTTTCTATCTAAAGAAGCCGGCCCCCCTTGGAGGGATTAGCTAGCAATCCCACTCCTCCAAGGTTACTCATTTCTTCTCCAATCTAACCTTGGTGTAGACACTTAGAGGTTCTCAATTTTGGGAACTTGAAGAACCATATTCTTCCATCCAAAACCATGGATTTAAGAAGCAAGTAATGAAGGCCCTCTCTTTGGGTGATTAGCCTTTGCTTATGCAAAGAGGAATCTACAAAGATATAAATTTCTCAACTCACTTTGATTTGAGTTGAGTCTTGGTTCACCAATCTACTAGGCTTTGAATTTCATGGGTAATGTTTTGTTTTTGAATGCATGCAAGCATGATTCCGCCTTTTAATTGTTAAATGCATGCTATAGATGTTATTCAAATGAACATGTTTTCTCAAAATCATCCTTCAAGTGGTATCAGAGCCTAGGTCTAGTAGTTGGTGAATCCTTTTGGGTTTTGTAGTTCATAGTTTTGATTTAAAAGTTGTAATATGTTACAAGCTTTATTCTTGTTTCTTTGAATATAAATTTTGTTAGAAAATTTACCATCTCAAATGTTGTAGATGTAGTTCATATGAGCATGAATATTGGAGCTAAAATTTGGTGCCATGCTTTTGGGAATTTTCGGCCAAATCCAAAGGGTGGATTTTTGGGTTCTTGTTTGACTTGTTAAAAGTGTTTTCAAGTAACTTTTGGAACCCTATGTACCCTAGTTTGGTTATATGTTATTTCCCTAAAGTTTGAATGGTTTTGGGATGTTTTTGGAGTAAAAATGTTCATGAAAATTTTTTGGGTTTTTCATGAATGTTCTTCATTGTTCTTGACATTTTTGCCAAGAACAAAAAGTTTTGTGTTTTGATTCAAAGTTTTGATTTATTTCATAAAGTTTATGTTTTATGTTTTTCAAATGTTTAATGTGTTAGATATTTGTTTAAATGGTGTAAGAAATATTGGTGGGTGTGTAAGGATTAATTTCCTTTCACACACACCACTTGCATGACATTTATGTCATGCACCACTTGCATGCTTTATGTCAAAACTCACAAATCAACACACACATCACTCTAATCCTTCTCCAAAACCGGCCCTCCCTCAAGTAGGGTACTTTTGGGGCTTTTATGCAATTACATAAAGTTTTGATACTTTTGTGTATTTGCACTTTGGCCCAAAAGTTTACGTTTTTACGTATAGGTCCAAAAACGCTAAAGGACAAATTGTTTTGCTCCTTTAATGAAGTTTTTGCATTGTTTAAATTTTGGGTTCTAGTTGTAATTACATGAAGTAGTGGACTTTTGTGTTTTTACAAAGTGACCCCAAAAGTTTGTGTTTTCGCAATATAGCCCAAAAAGTTGTGGTTATTGCATGATGGCCCAAATTAGGTTGAGAACAAAATTGTTTTGTCTCTTTAAATGAGAATTGGATTTTCATTTCATTAGCTCCATTTAAATCAATTTTATGGATACAAAAACCAAATGAAAATGTTGCATTCAATTTAATTAGTTAAAGTGTTTATTAATTAAAGGGTGATTATGAACCTAAGCCTACGATAATTGAGCTATGTGATAGGCCATTTCAAATTTGTTTGAATCATGGGAATGTGTAGATTAGATTTTGGTTGTAATTTGATTTGATCAAATGTTGTAAAAGAGCATAAGCTCTTCTTTACTTTAAAGTAATTTGATTTATGCAAATGTTGTAATGAGCATAAGCTCACCTTTACTTTGAAGTACTTCTTTCTTGCTTTATTTGATATGCATGAAAATGAAGTAGTTGGGTCCAACGTCCCTAAGACAACACGCCTTAATGTGATTAAACGCATAACTAAAATCAATCACCATCCCTAGACCGAGATTCAACACTAGGCTCGTGTTGAATCTAAACGAAGGTTCATAGTCATCTTAAGGCCCTAAGGCAACTATATAGTCCATCAAATGAATGCAAAAGTTTATGTTAGTAGTATCATATACTCTTGCTTTAAAAACCGTTTTATAAGCATAGTGGGAGTATTATATACAACTAAACCAATCAAATGGACCAATAGTTGTAATAGGACCAAAATTGTTTTAATAAAGATTAAAATGAATATTTATATGTGATGAGACCTAAAACCCTCAACCAAACCATTATTAAGTTGATAAGCGTGAGAGTGCTTTGAACACTCTTTCGTGGCCTTCCACCGTGGTGGGCTTCAATCGTTTGTGACTCATACACCATATTCGTCCAGTTCTGGGGTTGCAAAGTATGTGCTTACATTCAGGAGAAGCCTATACACATATGATGAAGTGAAGGTAGGCAACGAGTGTGGTCAATATGATATTCTTCTGAGGCCATTCTTGAACCCCTACTTGAACTAGCATGGTGGGAATGACTTAACTAAGTGCAATGTGCCAATATGATATTCTTCTGAGGCATCATTCTCTAGAGGCCAAACTAGATGGGTACTTGCAAGAGATGCAAATGAGTAAGTGTACTCTCTCATTATTATTAACGCTAGCCAATATGATTTTCTTCTGAGGTGGGCTTGGTAGTAGTGAGCCTCCCATACCCTACTAAGAGTTTCCTCCAAAACTCTCGAATTCCAATGAGGGATATGGAATTTGCCAAAAATAGTGGGTGGTGCTATTTGATTTAAAGACCCGGATCAAATGGCTTAAAATCAATCAATTTATATTCGTTATGTATTTATTTACCAATATATTTGCAAACGCTATCCAAAATTTGACAAAGAAAAGCCGAATGCTTTAGTTTCCGGACTTGGTACTACAAAACCATAGATTGTCTTTAATGGCTTGTAAATGTACCTAAGTAGTCTCATCCTCACAATCTTCCTATTGATAATGTATCATTGGAAGAAGATGTTAGAAAAAGTCTATCATAAAGACAACAACACTTTTAATGTCATAATTCTTCAATTACAATTTGTTGTATGAAGAAATAAGAGTTGCTTTGAACAACCCTTAATCAATGCAAACATTAGTGCTTGTTTCTTTGTTACATGAACAAGGAACTTTAGAAGAAAGCACAAAGGCATGGACACTTAATGTGCCATGATTCTTCACTTACAAATTGTTGTATGAAGAAATGAGAGTTCCCTTGTACAACTCTTGAAAGTTTGTAATTATGTTTAGAACATAATGGTTGGTTGACAAAAATAGTCCATTAACATGGACTTATGATGATTTTGAATCATTGAGTGTTGAAGTGATAAACCACTTAACGAGACGGAAACTGGGCAAGGACTTCACCTTTATGTCCCTATCCTAATGGTTCACTAAGTTTATTGTAAACTATATTGTGAACAATAATCACACACTCTCCAAAATGTTTGATGTGTATAACACAATTGAAATAAGTTTCAAGAGAGATAGTGGGAGTTTAGGGACCATGACTAATGTAGTCAAAGGTGAAAGTCAAATAAAGAAGATAAAAATAACTCCAAGGGAACAAACTTTCTTTATGAAAGGATGGACATTGGAAGGGGTATTTGCAAGAAATGTCTTGCAAGTGTCAAGAACACACCTTTCGAAGGTGTTGTAAATTGTTCTTGAATAGTTCAAAACAGTTGGTTCTTCTACTTGAATGCTTGATTCTGTATTAGTAACTATGTTTTACAATCATTGTAAAAGTGTGACTAATAAGAAGTAGAAGATATATGAGAGAAGAAAAGGTGCTTCACATTCGAAACGTGAATAAAATAAAGATCTCTGCGAAAGCAGATAGTACTTACTTCCTCATATGAACTACCAAAGAAATTGGAAAAACCAAAGATTGTCTTTACATTCCAATTTTAAGGAATTTAATTCCGTCACTATAGTAGAGATGGATGAATGTTTTGTTTGACAAAACATTGTTCTTTATTAATCAATGATTGGATTATAGTAATCTAATTGATTGTCTCTATAGTAGAGATGATATGGTAGTGTTAACTGTGTAGAATACAATGATGCTTAAAACCCAAAAGGTTGCAAGGTAGTGACTAATCCCAACTGAGTTGTGATACCTCTAAAACATAAATTACGAGTTGGTCATAGATGGATGCTTTGGATCGTTAGATCCGGATCCAACACCTTCTTGTTAAAATTGTATAGAGACAAAATGTTTGAATCTTTATTCTTTTGGAAAGAATAAAGAATCACAAAGTTGTTGAGGTTAATTCACTTAGATGTTAGTGGCACTTATCCACAACATAATACTACTCATGTTGGATGACATTCACCGAAGATCACCCTCGGTTGGACTATAGTTTATTTTAAATAAACACAAGTCCGAATACTTGGCAAAAGGTTTCAAAGAATTCAAGAAATGTGAGTTGATGAGTAAGACGTCTAAAGTATTTACATCCTTAGATTTGATCCAAGGAATGGTAACACTTTAGAATAGTTTTCTTGAAAGATATCAAGGAAAGAAGCATCATAATATAATAGATTTCTCCATAAGGAGAAGAACGAACTCAAATAAGATTTAGTTCGTTGGATATTATCAATTACCCATATATAGGATATATACTTCTAAAAACAATATGATTGTCAATTAGAAGATCTTCCAAAATTTTCATGACTCCATAGGATGTAGTTGGAAAGAAAGACAAATCTTAAGCATGTTAAGATTTGGGGTTGTGAGCTAATAAGCAATATTTGTTTGATAACAATCTTGTGGGATATCCTTAAATTAATTTTTGCATATTGCTTCTATAAACCAATTAACAAATGTTGTTTTGTTGGGTAGTTCATTGTAATCCTACAATGTGATTTGCCTAAGAGCAAATGAACGAGAGATAGAACTCAAAGAATGGGTTCTTTGAGAGGCAAGATGATAATCAACAAATATAACAACCTAGTTCCTATACCACAAGCTCCAAGGTAGTCAAGGAGGATTTATAAACCGTCTCAGTTGAATGGTTTGAACTTTATGACTATGTCATAGAGTTGCACCTCTTAATTCGAAAGAAATAAGAATGAAAATCCTTATGACTACATTGAGTGTATATATATGATATATACTCAAGGAAATGGTAAAGTACCATTTGACCCGAAATAATGAAACCTTCATAAGCTAATTGGTAGCTTAAGGTGACTACAATCAAAGAGAATGGTTGACTTTGAAGAAACCATCTTTGAGATAGTCTTGGTTTCAATTAATTCGAAGATTGCTAGCTACAACTAAATGGTGATTCAAATGTTTGGACATAATATGGGTTTCCGAAACCATTATTAAGATAGTCTTGATAATATATGTCTAAAACTATAAATCACAAGACATGTAAGTTGTAGAGATCCATCCATCATGAATCTTAGCAAGCTAGTGGGAGCTATATGCATCTTATGAGAGAAAGGTCAAATTGTTTGATTTCTCATAAAGATGTAAATGAATCTTTTGTTTACTAGGTTTACAAAAGATTAGTGGGAGTTAATGTCACATCCCGGCCCGGGGTGGATCACTTCCCGGGCCCGTTCCACTACCGTAGCACGATATTGTCCGCTTTGGGCCCCGACCATGCCCTCACGGTTTTGTTTCTGGGAACTCACGAGCAACTTCCCAGTGGGTCACCCATCCTGGGAGTGCTCTGGCCTCCTTCTCGCTTAACTTCAGAGTTCCTACGGAACCCGAAGCCAGTGAGCTCCCAAAAGGCCTCGTGCTAGGTAGGGATGGGAATATACATTTAAGGATCGCTCCCCTGGGCGATGTGGGATGTTACAATCCACCCCCCCTTAGGGGCCCGACGTCCTCGTCGGCACACCACGGCCAGGGTTAGGCTCTGATACCAATTGTCACATCCCGGCCCGGGGTGGATCACTTCCCGGGCCCGTTCCACTACCGTAGCACGATATTGTCCGCTTTGGGCCCCGACCATGCCCTCACGGTTTTGTTTCTGGGAACTCACGAGCAACTTCCCAGTGGGTCACCCATCCTGGGAGTGCTCTGGCCTCCTTCTCGCTTAACTTCAGAGTTCCTACGGAACCCGAAGCCAGTGAGCTCCCAAAAGGCCTCGTGCTAGGTAGGGATGGGAATATACATTTAAGGATCGCTCCCCTGGGCGATGTGGGATGTTACAGTTAATCATATTCCTAAATATAATATATATATGATATATTAATTTTGGAAATGAAAAGAATACTTCTTCGTTAAAGTTATGACTTTAAAACATTGTATGAAGATAGAATGTATATGGGAGATATAGTCTATATACATGGGATGGAAATCTATATTGATAGATTTTAGGATATAATTGGATTATATCAAGCCCTAAATATAGACAAAAGATGATAGGAAGTTTCTCATATGATGATGAACTTCAATCAAAAGGACAACTCTAGTGAGACTAAGAAGTTGCTCTTCTCAAAGAGAACGTACTCTTTGACTCCCAAAGAAATAATGCGTAAATAGAATTCTTTATGCAAACGCATAAAGGGGATTTATGTATTTCATATTGTATGAAAAACATTGATATGAGTTGTACCTAGAACGGTACAAGACGATATCAGTACAAGCCCAGGATCAGAACCACGGCAACTGTCAAGTGAATCCTTAAGTATTTAAGAAATACTAAAGGATAGATTCCTCAAAGAATGAGGAAGAATTAGAGTAACGTAAAGGAAGCGTAAATGTATTAGATTATGAATCTAATCCATCATTAGATGTTTCTTCATTATGAATGAAGAGATAATCAGATATCTCTTTATTATGACTAAAGAGATATTTGGATGGAAACATTAAAAGTAATGACTTTAGTGTGTTCCATTATGAATGCAAAATATATTGCCATATAGAAGCTTACAACAATGTTGTTTGGATGGGAAAGTTCATTTATGAACTCTCTATTCGGTTCCAACCAGAAAGTGTATCTAGTGTACTGACACTATGACACTAATGGGGCGATAGCTCAAGCCAGGGAATCAAGGTCTCATCAAGGTCCGAACTCAAATGAGAGACTGAACCACATGATTGAGAATCATGTATAATGGTGACGTCGTTATTCTCAAGGTTGCTTCTATGGATAACATATAGTTATCCATTGTCTAGGCCTACTATTCAGCCATTTATGAAATGACTAAAGAAGAGGTATCATCACTGATGACCAAGCTGATTGGCTCTAGTGCAAGTGGGAGATTGTTGGAAATGTGCCCTAAAACCATCATATGATGATACTTTACGGACATTTCACATGTTAAACTAATCTAGTTTAATATCAAGGGCAAAGATTATTGTTTGAGCCGTCTCATATAAATGTTATATGCTTAAACGATAAGTCCAAGGAATATGTGATTGGGAGAATGCGATCTAAAGAAGTTAGATTCATGAGACCATTCTTTCGTAGACACATCCTAAAGGTTCCTGATCATAGGATTGCCAATTGGGCATTGACAGTCCGTTAAGATCAGTACGTGATGTGTCTTCTCTTAGGGAGAGTGACTAGTCTCGAGTCATTGGTGTGTGTGACATCAAGACAAGTACGTAAGTGCTCAATAGAGAATGAGTTCATTGAACACGATCAACGAAGAGTTCTCATATTCTTGTCACATGAGAACTCATGGTTGGGATAATGCAAAGTAATCCTTTGACCTGAGGCATCATAGTTGTCTTGTGGTTAAGTCCTTGATCTTTGATTATGTCAAAGTCACTCCATCAGGAGGGTGTCCACGGCATAGTTGGGGTTAAGCCACTTAGCTATGGAGGCAAGTGAATGCGTAACAAGGGATCTCTAACCTTCAAACCATTTGAGGGAGAATACTCTATGATATGATTAAGAATCTCTGGCCAGAGTATGAATGAGATTTAGGAAAGTCGTTCCAAATCACATTCAAGGTAATCATATAAGCACACGAATCACATTGGATAGTAGACATGAATAAACTATCAATCCAAACAATGTGGTCAAGAGTATTGTATTAGAGAAAGACCGTATTGCATTTGTAATCCTAAACTGAATAGGTTATTTACCTCTTCTGATTAGCTTGGGTAACCATGATATGCTGCGAGGTGTCACTCATGGTTTGTGGAAGCCCTAAACGTGTATAATCACTAAAGGGAGAATTGAAAGTAAGTTTCAATTCATAATCGATTTGAAAGAGTTCTAATCGCCCACTGCCTCGCTAAAAGGAACCTAATGGATCGTACACCGTGTAAGGTGGAGATTGAAGAAACAATGGAGATGAGTAAGAATAATTAAATGGTTTAATTATTTATGGCAAGGATTAATTAATATGTTAATTAATCAAACGAATAAGTTCGTTAAAGACCTCGGGATAATTTTGGACCTTAAGGCCCAATGGGCTTCGAACGTCAAGCCCATTGACTTAAGTTGTATGACAATTTAAGGAATAAAGATTCACAAAGGCCCAAAAGCCCAAATCCCTTATATGGCCGGGCATGTGCGTTGTATTAGGGTTTTTGGTTCTTTAGGTCATTTAAAGAAGTGACTATATAAAGAACTTTATAGCCTAAAATTCATTAAGGGTTTCTTTTAGGAAATTGGAGAGAACACCAAGCTCTCCTTTCTCTCTAAAGAGGCCGCCCCCCCTTGGAGGGATTAGCTAGCAATCCCACTCCTCCAAGGTCACTCATTTCTTCTCCAATCTAACCTTGGTGTAGACACTTAGAGGTTCTCAATTTTGGGAACTTGGAGAACCATATTCTTCCATCCAAAACCATGGATTTAAGAAGCAAGGAATGAAGGCCCTCTCTTTGGGTGATTAGCCTTTGCTTATGCAAAGAGGAATCTACAAAGGTATAAATTTTTCAACTCACTTTGATTTGAGTTGAGTCTTGGGTCACCAGTCTACTAGGCTTTGAATTTCATGGGTAACGTTTTGTTTTTGAATGCATGCAAGCATGATTCCGCCTTTTAATTGTTAAATGCATGCTATAGATGTTATTCAAATGAACATGTTTTCTCAAAATCATCCTTCAAAGATGGCATAATAGAAAGCATCATATCAGGCCCTTGGTGCTTGTTTGAGGCCATAAAGAGACCACTTAAGCTTACAGACATGATTTGGCCAAGTGGAATCGACAAAGCCAAGGGGCTGAACCATATAGACAACCTCTTTTAAAGAACCATGCAGGAAGGCATTACTCACATCAAGTTGATGAACAAACCAGTCATAGGTGACATTTATGGATAGAATAATCCTTATAGTTGTTGGCTTTGCAACTGGGCTAAATGTCTTACAAAAGTCAATGCTTTCTTGTTGGTGAAACCCCTTAGCTACTAACCTCGCCTTATATCATTCAATTGAGCCATCGAGTTTGTGCTTGATCTTAAACACCTACTTGCACCGACTAAGTTTTAGCTAGGATTAAAAAGAACCAGATCCCAAGTTTGGGTAGCTTGTAAAGCTTGAAATTCATCCTTCATGACTGTCATCCAATTGGGATTCTTAAAAGCTTGCAAAAATGTAGTTGGAGTATGAGGAAGTCTTGTGAGAGAATCAACAGTTGTTGTTGGAAGTTGATGTTTTGTTGCAGTAAAAACCTTAGGTTTGTGAATCCCTGTTTTTGCCTTTGTAACCATAGGATAATCATTTACAGGAATAGAGACTGGTCGAGGCTCAGATATAGATGTAAAGATCTCTGGACTAGGAGTGGTTGCTGAGGAGAGATGTGAGGATGAAGTAGTTGAAATACTTGCTGGTGAAGTAATGGGAATACTTGATGGCGAGAGAACTGGAATAGTGATAGTAACTGGAGCATTTACTGGTGAAGTACTCATTGATGAATGCATTGTGGGTGAATGAGAATCTAAAAAGAAACCAGTCTTGAAAGGAAAGAGTTGCTCATCAAAAGTCACATGTCTTGAAACATAAACCTTGTTAGTCACATGATCAAGACACCTATAGCCACTGTAATTAAGGCTGTAACCCAAAAACACACATTGCTTGCTTTTGACATCCAATTTGTTGGAGGAATAAGGTTGTAACTAGGGATAACAAGCACACCCAAAAGGCTTTAGAGTATGATACCCAGGAGTGGCATTGAAGAGCAATTCCCAAGGACTAAAGGTGGAATTCTATGGTGGCAATCTGTTGATCAGGTAAACAGAAGTTTGAAAGACCTCGACCTAGAATCGAGGAGGCAAACAACTTTGAGAAAGTAAGGTTCTACCCATTTCAAAATGTCGATGCTTCATCTCTGCACACCCATTCTGCTCAGGGTTATGAGGGCAACTCAATTGATGAGTAATACCTTGATCATTAAGAAAATTCTGAAACATTTTACTTAAAAACTCACCCCCTGAATCGAATCTGAGACATTGAATCTTGCATTCAAATAGAGTTTGAACTTTGGAAACAAAAGTCTTAAACACTGAATACACATTATATTTATAGAACATAGCATAAAGCCAACTGTATTTAGTATAGTCATCTACCAAAATAAGGTAAAATCTGTATCCAATACATGAAAGTGTGGGTGAAGGGCCCCATACATCAGCATGAAGTAAATGAAAGGGCCTAATGGAAGTACACGACAAAGATGAAAATGGAAGTCTAGAGGCCTTCCCCAATTGGCAATCAGAGTAGATAGAAGATTTACGAACATAACCAATAACAGGTAATTAATTCTTATTGATAACAGTATGTAAAATAGGGCTAGAAGGGTGTCCTAGTTGTTTATGCCATGTATGAATATCAACTTTAGCAATCATCAAAGCTCGAGGAGAAATAGCAATCCTAGAGATGCCATTGGATGCCTTCCAGTAGAAAGGGTACAAGCCACCTTCACAAGGGCCTAGAAAAGCATCCTCCCAGTGCTAAGATCCTTGATATAAAATCCAAACAGATCAAAAGTCAGAGAGCATCAATTATCATACACAAACTTATAAATTGAAAGCAAGTTATGAGAGGCTTGAGGAACTAGCAACACATGATTGAGTTTAAAAGTAGCATTGGTTGTAAGAAGTAAAGCATATCCAGTATGTGAAATGCATAGACCTTTACCATCTCCAACAAAGAGTTGTTCACTTCCAGTGTAGGGAAAAGCAGAATTGAGGGAAGCTAGATTGGGAGTGACATGAGGAGAGGCACCGCTATCAGCAAGCCAATAACTCGGGGGAGGAGAAGTAGTAGCAGTCATACCCATGGGTGAACTAAGTTGAGACCTCTGAGAAGCAATTTGAGAAAGTCTGTTACAGGAGAGAGCCTCGTGACCAAATTGAAGACATAATTGGCATTGAAGATTACGGCCAGACAGAAACCAGGTACTTTTTTATTTATTATTAAATTGATTGTCCTCAGCAATATTCCAGCTTAAATTAGAGTTTTAGAGTCTAATTCCGATGAAATTACAGGAGAGTGCGAGGGGAGTGAATTATTTTGTAGTCTGATACTGTGGAACTACTTGGGGACGATATACATCTGATTCTCCTGCATGACAAGAGGTAAAACCCTGGATGATGCTTTTCTCATACTTGTCTCGTTTGCGACATAACTCTAATCTTCTGGTAGGTGTGATGGGACTAACAGATATATCGGTTTCATTGATGCAGCGAGCAAGCAAACCTGTAAAGATAGGATTATCAAACGGTGCTCTGATTTTCTGGACTGTCAATTTTGAAATATTTTGGATGGAAATGGACTTTCAACGCTTCCCACACTCGCAATTCCTTCCAGGGACATCTAGACCTCAGCTCTGTTGAATAGCTATATAAAGATTGAATGTATGTGGGACTTCGTCGGTCCAGAGAGAAAACTATTGAACTATAAAGATAGGATTATCAGAGGGAAAACGATGTTAGCTTACTTCAACCACTCAGGTACTTGTGTATGTATGTACTTCTGTGGTTTCCATACGGCGGAATGCTTACTCATCTTTCAATGCCTCTGTCGTCTTGTGGTAGGTGCATATACATATGTTCCTCTATAAACACAATGGTTGGAGAGAGCTTGGCTTATTGGCACCGCTTGCTAGAATGCACTTGTGACTAGACTTGGTGGCTGGCTGCTATGCCTACAGATTTCAGTGTAAGTAGTTGAACACTTTGAGTGTAATTTGTTCTTCCTTTATGTATCAATGTAATTCAACTATGCAATCAGTCAGGACAACACGGTGGGACTAACGTATTTGTCGGCTTTATTGATGCAGATGGCAACTCTGGAATTGTAAAGATAAGATCATCTACAGCCAACGATTTAAACATGCATCAATTGGTTCCTTGAATGGTGCTAGCTCCAGTTATCTGGCATGAATATAGTTCTCCTTTAATCGGAGAGGTAAACCCTGGTATGATGTTTTTTTTTTCCTAATACTGTTTATAGTTTGAGTATAAGAGACATGCCTTTTCATCTTTTCTTGATGTCACTCTCATCTTCGAATGGGTGCAGATATGCTTTTGTACAAACAAAGTGGTTGACCAACACGCTTGTTCCTTGTAGGAGTGTCTTCATGCTTGCGTTTGTTGGTATTCCAGTAAATGATATTACTTGAATAAGTGGTTGGCTGGTGTGCTACAGATTTCACAAGAATAATAATTCTTATGTTGAGCACTGCGGATGATTGATAATTGAGTGTTCCACCACTCTCTTTTGTTTTTTAAGTTCCATTCACTTGTTTTCTAAGATAAATGTATCAAAAATAATTTCTTCATCTTTGAATTTAGGAGTATCTTGTTAAGCTGAGGTATGAAAAAGGAAAGCAGTTGAGTTGGCATCCTATTGAAATGGATTTGAGAGGAAACATGCTTTTCACAGTTCGATTTATAACGAAACGGTAGAAAGCGTGTGAAGGTAAAGCTCCGCATTCTTTTCCTACATTTTCATCAAAACTCTTCATCCACGTACTCTCCTTAAAGAAGAATATATATCACATAATGAAATTGTGCCTATTGTTGCCGCCAATGAACATCTTATCTCCTGGAAGTGATCCAAAGGAACTGAGAGGTTATAGCATTCTTCTCATCGTTGTGGATTTCATGAGCAATCAAGAGAATATTCAAAGTTGCATCGGGACTCAGAGGTTTGTTTTCTTTATATTAGTGTGTGTGATGTCGTGTGACTCGCATAGCAAGTTAACAAACGAAACAAAAAATTATTTGAACATTGCAGATTTGCTCACTATATATGCAGGCAATCATTTGACTCGTGAGCAGCTCTAGAGGAAGATGCCGTGGAGAAATTGACGATGATACGCTTTAACCCAAGTTTGATGATGAAAGTTGGAGCAGCGGACTCTCAAATTTAGAAACCTTCTTGGTAAGTAGCAACTCATCTGTGGTAGTGCGTCATGTACATTATCACACATAACAGGATTTCCCAGTTGCTAAGGGGTCGATTCATTGTTTCCCTTAATATATAGTATTTGTTTTTCTAATTCGTATGCAGCCACACACTTTGTTGCTGCCTGTGCAGCAAGTGCTAGCGTAGGGTTTCATTTTTCTCTACCACGTACGTTTTAGGCCAGAACGTTGCATCGTTGGCTGCCAATGGCCGTTGATTTGGAGGCTGCAGCTGTGGAAGTGGAGAGTAACTCCACTCTATCTTTGGCGGGACTGTAGCAAAAGAAGAAGGATTATTCTGTGTTTGGTTTAATATTATGTAAGACGAGAGCCCAAACAATGTTGCACATAGACTTGCATGATATCAAGAGTTGCTATAGTTTGAAGACTCCCCTGGACATTATTATGGATGTTTTAGTTAATACAAGCTAGATAGTCATAACTTGTAATTTGTTGGTGTGGTACTCTTTTTTCTTCAACTAGGTTGAAATCTCCCACAAGATTTTGATGAGGTGAATCTTTGACACCCTAAAAAACTTTAATCTTAGTAATAGTCATAACTTGTAATGATTACTTTTAAGTTTGCTCATAAACCATAGTGTGCTTTGTTCTGTAATGACTATTTTTAAGTTCATTTTATGTTGGGTGGTTAATAGAAATCTTCCTACAGGAGCCAATTAATTTAGGATCAAAGGAAACAAGGATCTACTGGAGACGTTGCTCAATGAACACCTGCTCCTTGCCACTTTTCACACTCTCTGGATCTCTTGTGTATGGAATCTAAAATCTTTGGACGGAAAGGGACTTGAGCACCTCACTTCCTCAACAGCTAGAAATTGTAGGGTGCAAGAGTCTCGAATTCTTGCCAAAAGAGGGTTTTCTAGTATCTCTTTCTTATCTGAGCATTGAGAATTGTCCTTCTTTGACGAAGAGGTATGAGAAGAAGCAGGGAAAAGATTGGAGAAATATAGCTCGCTTTCCTTGCATAAAGATTGATGGAGAAGTCATCATCATCATATAAGCTTTCATTTCATTCTCTCCAACCTAGAAACCAGCTTTCTTCTTCGTGAAATCTGGCCGACCCACAGCCTAAAACCGGATTGACCCAACCCGCAAACTAAAATCGGCCCAACCCAGTTGCTGGGCCCAATCCAATAACCTTTGGCCCATCAACCCACCCCAACCCATGTAAACCAGGCCCAACTCAGCAACCCAAGCCCAGATCCGACCTAAACCCAGTTCCAGTTTCCTAGGCCGGCACATGGCCCGTAGGTGAGTGCGAGTCATGACTGGCGCGTGGAGGAAGCTGAGGTCCCTCCTTAGGTTTCTCAACATGCCAAATCTGAATCCACCATCCGTTTTTCAAAATTCGACCATTTTAAAATATAGTTCATTTTTTAGCCGTACCTTGTATAAAACACGTAATTACATCAGTACGTTATATTTACATAAATGGTTTCATTTCTAGGTGAAACACATCACAAGGATCTGCGATGCCCACAAGGCGAGTTCGACTCAACAACATAATTTGTGACTGGGTCTTTTCTTTGATATACATATATTTGTTTAGTTTCTATATATACGCCTACTAATGAATTCTCTATATGACTGCCGTAATTAAATTAACATTTATAGGAAATGACGTAACGATGAGAATTAGGAAATCAATATAAATCTTACGGGATGTCTTAATTAAATTTACAGCTATGAATAATAGTATGTTGACTAAATTTATCGAATCACTGTGGCTTGACTATATTTATGCTATCTGCTCATCGTTTACTGCACCGATGTTAGTACTTGCCCAAGTTAGGGTCAGTCTTTCACGTGTATGTGTACATTGCACCATACGCCCACATTTGATCCATTGTAGGTACCAGTCCTATCCTAGATTGCTATAGGCAATTAGGACTCATATGTGTTGCGCATAGCGCTAGTCTTCATGTGATTGAAGTACTATAGCATATATCATTGTTACAACTAGTCATGTTCATGTCAGAATATCTCTGCATGAACTCATGTGTCAGCATGTGTTAATGAGCACTCGATATGATATGTTTGCTTGTGCAAGATTATGTGATTACGGACATCATGTGTTACTTACGCAATATTGTGCTATATTGAACTCTTGAGATATTGCAGGTTACGGTAAGTATTTTCTTACTATATGTAGTATGTATATTTTGGAAACTATATTTGTTTTACGACGAGGGGTTATTATGTTTTTGAAATGGTTTTTACAAAGCTTTATTTTTAGGCCCACTCACCCTTGTTTTTCGCCCCTCCAGGTTTTAGTGGCTAAGCTTTTGTGTCGACGAGGATTCTTGGAAAATCTTGGTATTGGAGATTACCTTCGATAGTATAATTCTCATCCTACCTCACTGTACTTTACTTATGCTCTGACATCACATGTGAAATGGGTTCATTCCCGCTCACAAGCGCACTCTTATATTTAGGCACTTTTAGGTTTAAATCTATTCATATTTTACACATCACTACACTTATGGCTTCATCACCCTCCTGGTGTCAGCCAACACAACTCGATTCGGAGTCGAGGTGTGTCATCACGTGTCCAAACCATCTTAACTGATTTTCTCTCATCTTATCTTCAATTGTGGCCACTCCTACTTTACCTCAGATATCTTTGTTCTTAATTCTATCATTTTTTATGTGGCCACACATCCAACGAAGCATTTTCATCTTTGTTACACTCATTTTTTGCATGTTTTGCTCTTTGACCGCCCAATATTCCATGTCATAAAGTATCGCTAGCCTTATTGTCATCCTATAAAATTTTCCCACAAGCATTATTGTCAATAGGGTTATCAAGAGTGTGTTGTTCGATGAATTCATCAACTCAATGTGTTGTGCGATGAATTCATCAACTCATGTATTGGGATGAATTCATCAACATACTCAGCCCACTTTATTCTTAATGCATCAATTTCCTGTTGAGTGTATGTAGCTTTTATCCTTCAAACTGCTCCTGCAAAAAATAAATAAATTGAATGAGAGGATCCTTACCAGAAGACAACAGAAAAACAAAAAGGAAAACTCTTTGTTGATCACTGTGGATCTTCCCGTCTCCCTTGTCCTTGTTCTTCTTGATTTGTGCACAACTAAATAGAAACCGCAAATTAGTGGTTCAATTTGCAGTTTAAACTAGTGGTTAAATAAAAATAGAATAAACACATATTTATCCAAGACTTGAAAGCAAAGCCTAAACCTAATGTAATTTTATGAGGTCTGGGTGAAGGGCAAGTCTGTAACATACTAGCTGAGATCGAAGTTGTGGTGCTACAACTTATCATCTCAATAATTGAACTAAAAAAAATAAACATAAAATTTATAAGATTATAGACTGAATGAGCAGGATACGAAATTATTCCTATGACCAAAATGAAGATAAGTGACAAAAAAAAGCAACACGCATGCAGAGAAAGGGAGAGAGAGTGTACCTTTGGAGTGATGTTTGTCATCATCACTAAACAAAATTTTGATTCTGAAAAACCTGTCATGATTCATATAAAAAAAAATCCAAGAACAATTTTCACAAGCATATAGAAATCCTCTAAACAAACCTACTCTCTTAAATACTAATTCATAAGACTGCCTCTGCTTGCTTTACGAATCCTGCAAATATTAGTCTATTAAATATGAATCATGAAGACAAACCTACTCTTTTAAGCATAAACCAGATGCGTCACCACCTCCTGTCCAAAACCCAATTCTGGGAGCAGACACTCGAGAATGAAGACATCAGACCGGAATTGAAACAACTACAAACTAAACTGACTAAACCACTTAAAACCACACAACTAAGATAAGAGTTTGTATCATAAAAGCATAAGTTTGCGCGAGTGAAAATTTGAGTACTGACAATGGTTCACTTCTTCTTGGCAGCAAACTTGGTGACCTTGGCACCGTTGGGATCCTTCTTCTCAACACTCTTGATAACACCAATAGCAATAATCTGGCGCATGCCACGAACAACAAAGCGACCTAATCAGAAAAGGTCTCCACAACCATGGGCTTGGTACATCTTCACCATAACTGCATCTCCATTCTTCAAGAACTTTGTCTCCTCAATCTCCTTGCCAGACCTCCTGTCAATCTTGGTAAGGATCTCATCGAACTTCCCAACCTTGTGCAGTTGATAAACAACGTGCTTCTCAAGCGTAGTGGCGTTAAAAAGAAATAATCTATAACTGCTTGAGAGATTTAAGGGATAAATCTTCCACTTTTTGTTTTAAAATCTTCCGCATATTTTATTGAACAAAAAAAAAAATATCTTCCTCACATTTTTTTTAGTTGCGTCATAATATTACTTTAATAACATTTTTAATAAAAGAATGTCATTAAAAAATTTACCAAGTGTCATGAAAGCCCTATTTTGTAGTAGTGTTTCCATACCTTAGTCTATATTAAGGGGATACGTAAGAGTTTGAACCCATAACACATTGAGTTGAAGAGAAAGACCTTAACCACCAAAGCAATCCACAATTTGCAATGCTCGAAAGGTTATGCTTTAATGTATCATGGCTTACGCCTTGCCTTTTGAAACGCTGATTTTAACATATCTCAATCCATGTCCAACCAGAAATTTGCTTGAAGTTTCAAACCAAAGAAATATTTTAGGGTAAAATTCAGTCTCTTGGTCCATCCCTGACCAAAATTCAAACTCGTTATTATATGAGTGAGTAAGACAATGGCTAGAGTTCCCACTTTTCCGTATCGAAATGTTTATGGTCGCGTAAAGTGTCAAAATTTGACAAAAGGATTTTGCTGTATTGTGCAGTGCACCTAAACTCTCGAACAGTTGTATCACGCGCGAAGGGAAGGAGGAAGTAGGTATACATGTGGTGGTCTGGTATGTATATATGTCAAACTTAATGGAGACACGTTCCCACCAAACCCCATATAATATCATTTATGCATGCCAGATTACCTCTTCTTTCGAATAACAATTACCTCCCAACTAAGGAATAGGATTAAGATTCTCTCTGTGAGGATATCAGGAATCGGTTTGTCAAATTCGTTCATCAGTCATTTTGTAGTCAAAATAATGTACGATAAACGATTAAGATGAATTGATTCTTAAGATCCTCACAAACAAGATCCGTAGAGGATCCTCATCCCCCAACTAGGGCTAATCTACCCTCTCCTCTCCACGGTCTTTGAATGCTAGCCACCCATGCACTCCTTCCCTTCTCTCCTATTATTACACCTTCCTCGATTTGGTTGGCTTCTCATGCTTGCCCTAACTTCTTTTTCTTGCATTTATTTGTTTACTTTATAATTATTCGTAACCTCCAAGAGTTTCACTTTTATTTTTAGTAAGAAAGGAAAATAGTTAAAGGGAGAAGCCCCTAGGGCAAACAGCAACTAAACAATCCCATTGCCTAGGCATCTAAGCATTATGAGAAAGAGATTGAAACCAACAACGCACATCGGAAGGGCCTCGATATGCCAAAGCATCAACAACAAATTTACCTCCGAAAATATACGGCAAAAGGAAATACTTTTTTTTTTTCCGAACAAAAGAAGGAAATAATTTTCAAGGGTATATTTTTATTAATTCTTAAAGCGAAACGGTCTTTGGTCTTCTCTCACACATCACTCAACTTTGATATTCAAATTGAATAAATCAAGCAAAAACAACAAACAAGATAAAGAAAAGTGTAAAGGGGAGAAGAATAGCGTGTGATTATCATTTTCCTCTTCTTAAAATGTTAACTACAATTTTCTTTAGTAGTTGTATTTTACTGTGTAGAAATTATTTAATTGTAAAAATACATAATAGCATAACTTTGTTGTTTTAGAAAACAATTCGATAAACAAATAGCAATACATAAAAAACGAGTACAAGATTCAAATCTCATCTTGAGAATAAAAGTAACAACACTTAAAAACTATAGCAGGCAAAATTCGCACAAACAATTTAAAAATCCTCACAACGTATGCAAACTTAAGATCCCAAAAACAACAAAGCCCTATACTAAAATAATTATGGATGGTAAATTTTTCTGGATATAACTAGTGTATAAATTGTTGGACAATTGTCTGATTCTAAAAGCTTAAGACATTAGCCACTTAGCACTGCTATCTATTGATTTTTTTTTACTTGTAAGTGAGAAATCTTTCGTTGATTTCTGATCATTGACGGATTCGAACCAAATTACTATCACTGATGTATTATGTGCTTTAGCTCAAATTCCTCACTTATATAAATATATCATTGTATTAAAATAAAACTTAAGCAACAAGAAATATTGTACAACAAGCGAACACACTCGTTATATTGCAATTTGACGTGTAGATAATTTTGGCACAACCTTGCTCCTGCAAGTTAATATGATAAATGTTAAAGTGAAGATTGAAGAGTTTATAGTATTCAATTATGAGTTTAAAGAATTTTAAAATCATTTGCAAATTCAAGGTGTTCAATCAAGGTTTTAAACGAATTCATGAAAATTCATTGTATCTAATTAAAATTTTGAAAGAGTTCATAACACTATGTAAAAATTTGGATGTACTCAATCATGATTTTAAAGTATTATTTGTATTCAATCGCTAAATTGTTTTTTTTTAACATATGATATTGTATATCTACACTAAGGGTGAGGGGGAGTTTGGCTAAGTCACACAATGAGCAACTTAATTTGGTATCAAATTCACCATTCACAAGATTTAAATCAAGGACCTCTCACTTCTAAGTAAAAAAGAATATTATTAGACCGTAATACTAAGTATAAAATTTAATCTAATAATTGACCTCTCTAGCATTAACCTATATAAACAAACCTCATCCCTCTCTTTCTACCCAGAACCTGCAACCTTCCTAATATTGACAGCTCGGACTTTTAGACCCAAAAAGCCTCTCTCTCTCACGGAGACAGAGACACAAAAATGGCACCAACAGCAGCATCGGACTCTTCGAACAGAGCTGTATGTGTAATGGATGCATCAGGCCACTTAGGCACCAGCCTCGCTGAGCACCTGCTGCAAAAGGGTTACACAGTCCATGCTGCCCTTCAGAAACATGGTGGGCAGCTTAATGAAGCTTTTTAATTATCTTTAATTCTGAATTATTATCATTAATTAACAATATTGTTCTTTTTTTTTGGGGGGGGGTGTTGATTAACTAGGGGAATCGCGGTTGGGTGGGATTTCCTGTGACAAAAAGATGCTCAAAGTTTTCAATCTGGATCCGTTCGACTACCAGAGCATTCTCGACGCTCTCAAAGGCTGTTCTGGCTTGTTTTATTCATTTGAGCCTCCACAAGATCAACCAGACTATGATGTACGTACCTTCTTTCTCTCTAATTGACTTCCTTGATAATCTTTTAGTTTTCGTTTTTTCAGTGAAATTTGTTGTTTAATAACTGCTTTTTGTTTTCAGTTTTTCTTTTTGAATTTATTATTAAAGGTAAGGAAGAGTTTCAAGTTATTACAATAATTTAAGAAGTTCGAAACTATTAAAAAAAACTTTTGTGAAGTTTCAATATTTTACTGACAACTCAAAACAATTACGAAATTATTTCAGTCTTTTTTTTCTCTCAATAAAACTAAAAGCTGAAACGTTAGTAAACGAACCGTTCTGTTAATAACATTCACTAGAAATTGTGTGTTTAATTTGCTGATTTTCTCAATTCATTTTGTGTTATTATCAACATAACAAAAAAAAAAGACTGAAATATTATCAACAGTCTTAATTCATTTTGTGTTTTAAACCCTTTTCCCATAACCAAAAAAACATACTAGAAAAGAATAAATAAAAAGAGCTATTATTAACAGTCTAAAACAAATTATTATGCAATCTAGACATCTTAAGATGATCACGTAATTGCCTAACGAAGTTGTCGCTTTGTCCCAAGAAAATGATAACGTAATTAGTGTATTGAAGTGACAGGAGAAGTATTTTTTTGGCAAGAAAGAAGTTTGGAAATGAGATATCATTTGCTTTTCTATATTTTGTATATATAATTTTTATTTTTTATTTTTAAATGATAAACTAATTTACCAATCTTCTAATACGAATCGATACATTAACATTAACAGCTATATTATTAAAAACTGATTTGGGTCCCAACTATTCTATAGAAACACATCCTTCTCTTAACAAACTTAACTTTTTTTTTAATTTTTAATTTTTAATTTTAAATATCAACTGTACAAGGAGGTGGAGGGAACTTGACAGTATCTAAACTACCAATTAATAGAATCATCTTTGTCAACTCAAAGAGAGTGAAAAGACTGGGTAGTCTTCTATCACAAAAAAATAAAAATAAACAATTGATGGGCATTAATGTAATTTTACAAATCAAATTCAGATGTTTTATATTGAAGCTTCACCTACATTTTATTTTAAGGAAAACTAATGAAAATGGTCTGAAAACTTTGAGTTTTAATGATAAGGACAAAATAAAGGGTAAAGTGAATAGTACCAGGATTGACTTTTTAGTGTAAAAATGTGGTTTTTCGTTAAAGTGAACAGTACCGGGTGCTTTTCGTTAAAGTTCCCTTTATTTTAACATATATCAAATGTTAAAAAAAAATTAAAAAACAAAAATAACAAAAACCTTTCTTCCCACTCCCACTCCCATATTCTCTCTCCCTCTCTCCTTCCCATTTTAAAAACAAAAATAAAAAATAGTGACACACAAAATGTGTAGGCATATGCTAGTGTTTTTTTATTGGATCCATGAAAGGAAAAAAAAATTACAAAAAAAATGAAAAACCACTAGATTTGGAATAGATTGAAATAACTACATCGATGTAACACAATCAATCAGCCTCTTAACTTATTATTCCATGAGTACAGGTAAAAAATTTGGACATCTTACATACATAGATTGTTTTCTCAGGTTTTGATTGTTTGGGTCAAATTATTGAAAGTTCGCAGGACGATAGTTTTTTTTTATAAGAATCTTTTTCAATATACCACGTAGAATTGAAACAGTTGTAGAAATAAAATAAAAAATTAAACAGTTGTGAAAATTAAATTTAGCATCAAATAATAGTTAAATTCCCATTAGTTTTTATATATAAATGTTTTATGTAGGAATACATGACAGAAGTAGAGGTTCGAGCAGCACAAAACGTACTAGAAGCCTGTGCAAGAACTGAAACAATAGACAAAGTCGTGTTTACATCTTCCGCCACTGCTGTCCTTTGGCGAAACGATCGCAAATCGACAACTCTTGATTTGGATTTGGATGAACGACACTGGACCGATGTCAATTTCTGTCGTAGTTTCAAGGTAAATATTATATATATCTTTGTATTTTGAGCTCATAATTTAGTCCATTCCAACAAAAGAAATTAAACAAACGTTTAGTCGTTTAGTCAAATGTGTGTGTTTATAAATCCTTCTACGTACAACAAAAATACTAAGAAACAACTAGACTTTTTTGTACTTTGGTGGCCCGATGCCCAGCCACATCCTGGACACACTAGGAATTTTTCCGCCACGTGAGTGGCCGATTTCTTATTCATGATGTGATCCATCGTCGGGAAATAAAAAAATTATATTATTTATAGGGTTCGGTTTTTTTAGATCTCAGATTCAAGAAAATTAAGGTCACTTACCGTTCAAATTTAATTCAACTATAGAAGAGAAAATACAGTTAAAAATTAAATGATCATCTATTGTTGAATTAGAACGAACAGTGAGTGACCACAATTTTTTAAAAATCTGGATCTAGAAGAACATATATGACAGTTTATATATGAAAATTACTACTAGTATCATCGAGGCTTATAATAATTGGTTGAATCTGCTTTATCTGTGTCATATTGCACCTAAAATATTTGTCAATGGTCATAAATGATTCCTGCATGTCAATGGAATACGATCCTATACTAATTCTCTTTGTGAGGATTTCGGATGTCACTTCATCTTGTCCGTTCATTTGTTATCCTAAGATCAAAAATTATTTGAATTTTTTTATTTAAAATTAAATACAAACAATATCTAATAAAAATTAACCGTACAATTTATAATAAAATAAAATGATTCTCGAAATTCTTACAAAGAGAATCTATAGCAGATCTGCATCCATGCTGACAAAGTATGTGGTGCGAGGTGGTTGGTGTCCCAGTGTTGATTAGTAGTTATAGTGTACTGAGTAGTTAGGAATGTGATCCGATCCCACTTTCAACCTGAACCAACAAATTAATAACATGTGGCTCCATCTAGATCTAGTGAGTGCCAGTGAAGCTGGCATTCGATTAGCTTAACGTAATGATGAATTAGTCATACTAAACTTCAATTAACCCTAATTATATATATATTTGATTTGGACAGTTGTGGCATGCATTATCAAAAACCCTAGCAGAGAAGACAGCATGGGCCTTGGCAATGGACAGGAGCTTGAATATGGTGTCTTTGAATGTAGGGTTGCTGATGGCTCCGGATTTGTCCATAACCAACCCATATTTGAAAGGAGCAGCTGAGATGTACGAAGATGGTGTGCTCGTGACCGTTGATACTGATTTCTTAGTCGATGCACACATTTGCGTTTTTGAAGATGTCTCATCCTACGGTCGATATCTATGCTTCAACAACATCATCAATCGGTCTGAAGATGCTATGGAGCTTGCTCGGAAGTTGACCCCTGCTACCCCTTCATACCCCGAACGCCAAGACCAGGACATGAGGATCCCTCGACAGAGAATAAGCAACAAGAAATTAAATAAATTGATGGTGGAATTTAAGAGCAAATCTCAAGAGTGTTGAAGGGTGATTTGCTTTTATATATATATATATATATATATATATATATATGACATGACATGACATGTTGGTCACTTAAAGCACATTCATTAAGAAAACATGTTTTTGTATTATTACATTTATTTGTATGCTTTGTAATATCCTATTTCTTTACTTCTTTTGAAGCTAGAAATTTATATATTGTTCGTTGTTGGAATTAGCATAAAATCAAGGAAAATTGTCTGAAATGATTTCTTAATCTTGGGACTAAAATATGATTTTTTTTATTATGTACGGAACATGCACACAACATACATAACAATATGACATAAATAAGATTATCCTAAAACTTAGATTACCAAATTGCCCTCCCGTATAAATAGTTACCCAAAAATTCTAACCCTAATTTCTCATTTTCTAGAAAGAGAAATAAAGAGAGGAGAGAGAGAGAAATGCCAAGTATAGCTCTACAGCGTGTTCTTCGTCTTGAAGCATTGTTTGCAGAAAGAGCAATAATTATCACATGTGAATGCGAGGTGTAAAGGCCCCTCGACAAGATTCACAGACGATAGGGATTGAAGACCTCCACATTCATCACAAACCCACATTCGCCGACACCATTTTTTGAGTGGAGACCCGACCCTAGCACCTCTCTCTATCTGATCCATGCCTGGTCAACTCGCCCGGCAACTCCCTTTCTCTCTATCTCCTCCATGAACAAGTTTATATTTCAATGTAACCGTGATTATCATGAACAATTGGATATATCAAGTCTCTCCTCTTTTGCCATTCCCTGTTTTTCTTGATTTCGATTTTTACCTTTTTATTCATAGATTTTGTGTACTACTCTAAAAATTCAAGCCTAGCGCCGCCTAGGCCCCCGTCTAGACGCTAGGCGGCTGGCTATCGTCCCGATTAATATCTAAGAGTTTGAAAATTAAGAAAGGACGGCTAGACCAGCTGAGGCGCCCACCTAGATTGTCTAGGCACCTGGCTAGCCCACCCAGACCTACCCAGGTTATGACTCACTTAGACAGAAAATAAATAACTTTTAATTTGCATTAAAAAAAATTTACAATAAATTGTAAGAGACTTATTGAATACTTAAATGAGCACACACTATATGTTTGTTCCCCATGTTTTCATTATGTTCCAATACTTCATAATACATATGTCATTCTATTTTGTAGTTTATAATGAAATTATACATATTAATTATAAACAAACACTTAATTACATGAAATATAATGGATTTACTTAAATCCGCCTAGTCCGCTTAGGCGCCCCGCCTAGACCCCACCTAGCCACCTAGGCGCTAGGCCCCAGTTCGCTGCCCGACTAGCGTCTAGCATCTTTTAGAACCTTGGGACTGGGTTTACTCAATTTTGTTTTTTGATTGATGGATTTTTGGAGTTGAAGTGGTTGGTTTGGTGTTTTTTGGAGGAAACCCAAATCCTTCAATTTTCCAGAAAACTCCGTATGCACACAACATGCACATGATATGCTCACAAATCTGAGCTCAACTCAAAAATCTAGAGCCCACAGCTCTCTCTTTAAAATTAGAAAAATAACGCAATAACTTGTGAGTTTTTACAATTAATATGTGGGTATTTTTATCATTTCGCTTTTGTGCATGGTGTACATGGCTAGTTTATCTTATTCCAAAAATTAAGAAATGGATCATTTTTCGCAATTTCCCTAAAATCAATATGTGCCTAATCTAAACTAAATATCAATATAGGAAAAGGAAAGTAGTAGGTTTTTGGGTTAGTTTGGACGCAAGCTAATTAGCTTAATATTCTATTTTCACTACTACAAAAGGGGATATTTGTGAAATTCCATCACCGGAATTTCACCAGTTATTACGTATCTCGTATTTTAAAACTCATATTTCGCGCTTATGTTAACTTTATTAGTTAATTTTAATTCCATTAATTTTAAGTTTAGTAATTGATTAGTTATCGAGTTGGAAATTTCATAATCAATCTTTATCTTTCGTTGATATTTCGAAGTTACAACTAGTGTTTTTAAATAGATCTCGAACGCATAGGCGAAAGCCGTTTGCGAGTCCGAATTATAACGGTATAGTTACGGACGTTTGAAGTTGTGAACTATAGATTGTGGGAAGCATGGATTAAAAGTTAAGTTAGTAGAAAAAAAAATAAAAATGAGGGAACCTGCCAGATTTTTTTAAAAGGGGTATTAAAGGACCCATTTGGAAAGAAAGGAAAGGCACTTTCTTTCCCCCCTAATTCGTGAAAACGTGAGGTCCACAGCCAAAACTCAAACCGGCCAATTTCAGGCCATTTCCTCCATTTCCCAGTTGATTTTCCTACCTCCTTCATCTGCAACTTGCTCAACTACCTTCCTCATTCCCTCTCAACCAAAAATCAAGGGTTTTTAAGGTCTATTTCATGTAGAACTCCATAGGAGAACCCAGGGGTTCTCGACGACGAATTGTCATTCCGGAGAGTTTCACCATCACCCTTAATCAACTTCCCTTGGACCCAAGAACAAGACCCAACTGGTGGTTGGAGCGTTGGAACACCAAGGAAGCCGAATTTAAGGACACCCACTTTAGGGTTTTGTTGGGTGCGAGCCAATTTGAGGGCCTTCCTGGCCAAATTGGTCTCGGCCACAAGTATAAAGTTTACTCTACTTGTTGAAATCTTTATTCCTGTAAAATTTGAGAATTTTTGGGGAAAATCAAATTTTCTAGTGTGTGACATTCGATTTATAAAAATGTTGTTGGCTGAGTATTTTATCGATAAACTCCGCCACTTGATTATTCTAGCGATTGATGATCTTACCATTGAATTGACACTAATTTTAGTATGCTATGGTAGATAATATTTAAGGACCTTAGGGACTTACAAGTGAAAATCTAGTGATTGGATATTACGGAATAAGTGACGTAAGATCATGGACCCTACCTTAGAATGACAGTTCAATTCCTCATTAAATGTTGTTGTGGGAAATATATGAGAGTTTTAAGTATGTGAATTATTGAAGGAAATCTAAATGTTGTTTGTACCTTGTTAGGCGGTGATAGAACGTGATGCCTTGACTCTTGTGTTTGAGTGCATTAGTGTGGATCTCAGGTGAGTGATTCTAATCTATGTGTTATGGTTATTGCTTTGAAATCTTTTGTGCTAATAAACTTTGTGGTTACACTATGGATTCTTAAAATAGTTCTGATGCTAAATAATTGTTGCTAGTAAGTTGCCGTCGATCTATTTATGAAACATTAGGTGACTTGGATATTTGAACTATGATGGATTGTGTTTTGAGATATATATGTGATGCTTGATAAAAATGATGGATGGTGTTTTGGGATATATATGTGATGCTTGATAAAAATGATGGATTGTGAAGGACCATTACCCTAGTGTCATGGGGTTAGGTGACACTAAGTCTGCACCACATAGCAATGGTCCTGGATGGTCCTGCTTGGTTAATCCGCGTTAGGGGACCATACTATTTGTGGATCGTGCTTGGTTAATCCGCGTTGGGCGATCCTTAAATCCTAGGTATGGTCATACACATTTAAAGGTGATCATGCTTGGTTAATCTGCATTGGGTGATCACCTTCCAATAGTTATAGGAGTGACTCTGCTTGGTTAATCCGCATTGGGGGGTCACTACCTATTTAGTTATTTTCTCAAGGGTGACTCTACTTGGTTAATCCGCATTGGGGAGTCACTACCTACTTGGTTACTTTCTTAGGGGTGGCTTTGCTTGGTTGATCCGCTTTGGGGGGCCACTTCCTATTTGGTTACTTGCATAGGCTTTGGCTGAACGACGTCTCTCTAACTCTAGTTTTGAATATATCTGTGAATGTGTCTTTGAGAACTCTGAGTTTTGATTTAGAAAACTCATTGGATGTATGTGTGACCCCTTTGGAGGTTGCAAGGTTTGGTAGCGATTTCTTATAAATGATTTATATTCAAGGTTTATAATTGTGAATGATGGTTGGTTTTATTATTAGTATCATATACTTGTATTATTTATCGCTCACACAAGCTTCGTAGCTTATCCGGTTGTTGTTTGCCCGGTGCACCATTTCGATGGTGTAAGCACTAATCTTACAGGTAACAAGTCTGAGTAGCTTCGAGAGGTTCGTAGGTGGGGTAGCGGTACAATTATTAGAGACTTGGAGTGCTAGGTTACCCCTATATCCTATCTTGTACTTTATCTTTGGGACTTTCTTTTGAGCACCTCAATCTTGTTCTTAGTAAAACAAAGATTATGCTTCTTTTTGGGATGTACATATTTGTAAATATTTTGTGGAGAACTTAGCCATCTTCATATTATTTTGGTTTATCAGTTAAGGTATTTTATTCCGTAACTTATACCGTATTCAACAGACGATATTTTCCTTGTCACGTGTCGATTCTCGACGTATGTTGGGATCGGGGCTTGACAATATTACTGTCGGATTAAAAACGACAGGAAACACCACTTACTGTCAGATTATTAGGCAAAATCCGACAATAAATTGTGCAATGTCGGATATAGGAACCGACACCAATACTACCGTCACAAAAAGGGTATTGACGTCGCTTAGGCACCTTAATCCACCACCATGAAGCAAAGTAATATAAAATAAAAAGGAACAAGGCGTCGCTTAAAAGTGACATTGCCACTGACGTCGCTTATAAGCGACATCGAAACGCGCTAAGATGTCGGTTCAAACTGACATTAACTACAAATAAATAATTAAAATATCACACTTGGTGTCGCTTCCAACCGACATCAATTGAGTTAAATAAATAAAATACTCAAGTTAACGTCGCTTATAAGCGACGCTAGACATACAAAAAATAATTTTTTTTACTAATCTTCACGTCAGTTTTTAATTAATAACAATTACAAAAAATTATATGAAAATAATTCCAACCAATATATCATTTATAGGCCAAGTCAACCATTAACAAAAACTCGTAACAAACATTTTATATTACACATAACATACAAAAACTCATTTGTCATAACAAACACCAAATCCGACATTACAAATACAACATACAAAAAACAGAAATAGAAACTATAAATGCTAGCACAAGTGTCATACATAGCTGACAAGAAAGCGAACCACACACTACTTAGCAGAAATGGAGCCCGAATGTGACCCCGTTCCTTCTCGAGATGCTTCTTGAGTTCCTTCTCGAGATGCTTATTAAGATCCTCCTTGTGATCCAATAAACCTCGCATGTCAACATCTATTGGACCACCTGCAAGCATTCCAAAAAAACCTCCAATTGGAACATCTGAGC
This sequence comes from Malus sylvestris, assembly GCF_916048215.2. Taxonomy (NCBI): domain Eukaryota; kingdom Viridiplantae; phylum Streptophyta; class Magnoliopsida; order Rosales; family Rosaceae; genus Malus; species Malus sylvestris. The sequence continues at coordinate 33,537,430 of NC_062275.1, forward strand.
AAATCCCATCATGAGAAGGCATTTCGGGTCGATATACAGGCATTTGATATGGCGGCTGCTGCATGTATGACATGGGTGGCTGTTACTGCATGTATGCCATGGGCTGTGTCAGATACATCGGATATGGAGGTTGCTGATTATAGCATGTATACAGATATACAGGTGCACCAAGAGGCTGATTTTGGGGTGACTGTTAGGTTCCTTATGGGTATGGATATGGAGGAGGAGGCTGACTTTGGCCTAATTGTTGGGTTCCTGATAGACGCATATTTATGCGACTTAGTTAACTAGTTTTCTTGCATTTACGTTATTAGTTCTTAGTTATTTTAGTACTTTAAGCCATTTTCGTGTGTTTGTAGGTCCAAAGGGCTAAGGTAGCAAGAAAGTGTATTTTGGTGCATTTTGGAGCAGTTTTGAGCTTGGAATGGATTACATATGATATGAGCAAGATGGATGGACGAATTTGAAGACAAAAGAGGCTAAGAACATGCTAAAAATCTGGTGAAACAAATACAAGTTGCAAGAAGGGATAAATTTCTAAAAGGATTGGCCAAAACTTCACTCAAAACCATGCATACCCCATAAAATTCATCAATGCCGTGGCCTTCCCTTTGTTTTACTTCCACCAGATTTTTTTAGTGATGATGCAATGCCTATCTCACTATGACATTTGAGTGGATGATGTAATGCTTAACTCACCATGACATTTGAGTGGATGATGCAATGCTTAACTCACCATGACATGTGAGTGGATGACTCAAAACCTACCCTCACCAACAATTCTCCACCTTGCCATGCCTTACCTACTTCATTCCACCAGATTTTTGCATTAAACATGTCCATCCTCTTCCTATAAATACCATGGCAGCAACCTCATTCAAATAATCCAGAAATTAACCATTCTCCAAGCCTTTCCTTGCCTCTCCTACATATCTAAACCCCTTCCCATCCATTCCTCCAAATAACCAACCCTTCAACATCATTCCAACCTTGTTGTGGCGGCAAGGAGAAGGAGAAAAGTCCTTGGACGCGCTTGCTATCCAACATGGATCGTTGGAACGTTTAGGTGCTTTCTTCCCTTTGTTTTTCAATGGTTAAATTTGTTTATCTTTGTTTTGTAATAATGAGGAACTAAACCCCCCTTGGGTAGGGGGGGATTCAAAACCATGTTTATGCTTGCTATATGATTTGATTACTTCCAATTGCGTTTCTTGAATTGTGAATTCAATTTACTTATTCGTTCGTATAAAAACTAATTTGTGTATGTTGGTTGAGAGTGCACGCTTAATTTTCATGCATGAATTTGACGCTAGAATATAAGGGAGTTTCACCTAATCGTTATGAACTTATATTCACAAGTAGTGAAGGTTGCTAGTCACAATCACGTTAAGTAAATTCTTGGCATAAGTTTCATGCAAATCATAGTAACGAGTGCCTCGTCAATGCTTATGTTTTTCATAGAACTTAATGATTCTTGCTTGTATCTCTATTATGCAATTCATGTAGGGAACTTGTAGGGAATGTTTTGGGTTGTCGTATGCAATCATCCAATCTAATAACTTGTTGAAAAACTGAGAGTTAATTAGTGCAATTCACGGTTAATTTGGGGCGTTGAGTATTCATAACTTATCGAAGGGCAATTGGAAATCATTTTGTATGCAAGCAAGACATGTGTGGAGAAGAACCCCTTAGCTAGCCTTCCATTATCCATTCAACCCAAATTTGTTTAAAATCTATTTAAGTTTTTAGTTTATTCGTTTTTACTTTCAACTTCACCAAACTCAAATCCCCCTTTTACTTTCTTGTTTTAAAATCTTTTTTTTACATTTTTAACTTTGTTTCTTTTTGTTTTTGAGTCAGTTTAGAGGTTTTAGCAAGCCCTCCTAATCCCCGGTTTAGAACGATCCCTACTTACATATTTTGCTACAATTGTCAAAAAGAGGGTTTAATTTGTGTGTCAAGTAATTCTCGCATCAGTTCCCGGGCTATACAGTGGTGGCGGCTGAAATTTTTGCAGTAACAACTTAACCAGCTAATTATGTTCCTACTGCTGGTTGCATGTTTGTTCAAGCTTAAATTCTAGATCTGCCATCCGTTTAACATAAGTTTCTTCCTTCCTTCTCAATTCATTGTTCTCAGTAAACAACATTGCCATTGAACTCTTGGATGATCTTCTGGAAGAATTAGAAGTAGAAGTTGAGGAAGATGCATACGACACCATATCCGGAGTCACCCCATGTCCATACCCTCGTACTCTATTATGACGCTCGGGACCCATCATCTTCACATAAACCCAGGTCCTAAGCTCATCACCATCTTCATGCCCAGACTCAATCATAGTTTGAATATTCCCCTCCATAGTTGCCTTGTAATAAAATTTTTAAAAATAAGAATTCAGCTATAGATAATAAAATTTAATAACAATGATATACTACAAAGAAAAAATCAATTACCCCAGTGCGCTTTGACGTTTCATCAATCCAAGTGCAATCCTTTCGAGTATGACAGTGACAAAAAAACGAAACAGGATCCGCCTCATTCCCATGCTTTTTCCGCTGTAATTATAAGTTGACAAAAAAAAAAGAACAATTTTCACCAACCATCAAATTATAAATAAATTCTACCAATAATATATTAAATTTAAAAATATCTACAATTCTTGAAAATGTAGAACCCTTACAAGTTCTGCCCGAACTCTTGCAAAAGATTTTGCACCGGTTGTGTGGTTCATCGTTTTCAACCGCCGATTATACTTATTTTTTGCAGCAATCTCCTAAAAAAAAGAATTTATTAAACACATTTCAAGCTTTAATAAAATAAATAATAAAAAGTTTACCTTCGTTTTTTTCTTTATTCCAGTAGGAGACCAAATCAGCCCACTGTCGAGGATCCACATTAGGAGGTGTTTTTCGGTGCTCCTCGACTGATTTACCATTATAATATTATTTTTTTTAAATTTATTTCTATACTCCTTATGCGCATGCTCCGCAATATGAAGTGTCATGTGCCGGACCATTGGCATTTTCACCATATCCTCTTCTTGAAAATTAATAGTTTCCTGTGCGCATAAAAAAAATTAAGCAAATTTATTATTACTATGAACATTGACTACCTTTAAGCTTCTCTGCGATCTTCCTTGATTTTACACCAATCACTCACCAACGGCATATGTCTAGAATCTCTTACCTCTGCCGCTACATGTTTTGAAAAAGCACTACAATTTTCACTAATGCATTTTCCCGATGCATCAAAACAACAAACTTGTTCCTTCCAGTTGGGAATCAAGGGTCCCCGTCCTCATTGAGTTGATCCTTATAAACAAAGAAAAACAATTAAAAACCAAGGAAAAAAAACAATTTTCAGTTTGGGCATCATACTAGTTAGACTACAAAACAAAAAATTGAAACTAAAAACCATAATAAATTAAAAATAGACCACCTTCGACTTCTTCCTCTTCGAATTGGCGTTTGTCAGCATGTTCATGTTCAAAATGATCCATAGCAAAACAATTTGCAAGAAGTAAAAAACTAAAAAGTGAAAAGCGAGAAGAATTGGAAAAACGGACGAAATTGGGAGGGAGATGGACAGACTGAAATTTGGGAAGAAAAGAAAGCACGGGCGAAATGGGGGAAGAAGATGTTTAAATATGGATGCCAAGTTGGCGTCGGTTGAAACCGACATTAAATCACTGACGTCACATTAAAACCCACTGGCGTCGAAATAAGTGAGTCATAGTGTCGGTTTAAACCAACAACACCACTGAACCATTTACTGATAAAATTAAACCCACCTACTTTCTGACAAAATTTAATGAACCAAAAGTTGTGTCGGTTTAGCTACACTTAGTGTCGGTTCAAACTGACACCACCACTGACACATTTATTGATAAAATTAAATCCACCCACTTCTGACAAAATTTAATGAACCAGCGTCGCTTTAGCTTCACTTGGTGTTGGTTTAAACCGACACCATCACTCACACATTTACTGCTGCATCTAATCAAACAACAACTTTTTGACATAGTTATTTGAAATTTACATGGCGTCGCTTTAGTTAATCTTGATGTCACTTAAAACCAACACTATGGTCTGACAAGCTTTGATGATGTGGCCGTTGCGTCGGTTTAGTTAAACTTGGTGTCGGTTTAAACCGACACTACAACTGACACACTTTACTGCCACATTAACTCAAACAACCACTTTCTGACACACTTTATTGCCCTTACGAAGTGACTAATTGAAAGTGGTCTTCCCAAGTCCACTTCACGTCGGTTTTATCCGACACTATCTCACCCATGCCATCGCCTAAAAGCGATGGCAAAATATGTTTTAACAAAAAAAAAAAGTTTAACCCATAAAAATAAATATCGAGTTTTTTTTTTTTTGGTTATCTCATATAACATTTTAAGATTTTAATAAATAAAATTGAACTTAAACCATATACGTAATAAAAAACAAACATATTGTCTAATTAATACTTAAAACACATAAAACAATTAATGTATTTATTCCATGTCATCATTTGTCGTGTTGTTGTCAACATTGGCATTACTAGCGAACTGGGTAGGCAACGGTAATGATTCATTAAAAGGAGTCTCTTCCACACCAACCCTTGTATGGAAATTTTCATGGTCAAGTATCTGATCATCCAAATTTGGTACCGCATAATCTTCAATTGCATCACTACCCTTTAATACGTCAAACAACTATGTGCCAATCTTTTTCAATTGTGTCATCGACGTAAAATGCTTGTAATGTTTGTGATGCTAATATGAAAGGATCCTCTTTAAATCCTAATCGATTGAAGTTCACCATAGTAAATCCATATTGATCAGTCTTCATTCCTTGTGGACCTTCCCTATTAACCCATTCACACTTAAATAACATCACAACTAGACCCCTATCTCCTAGCTCAGCATGACCACAATATTTAACCTTGAACATATCTACAACTCTGCCTTGCCCAAATGCACCAGGAACATTTGCAGGTACAAAGACACCACAATTTTGATTCTTATGCTTGTCATCCACATATTTTATACGAAATCTAAACCCATGAACAATGTGACTTTTATATCTACTCACAAACCTGCTAGGATAATTAGATAGCCAACGCAAGTCTTCAGATATCAACGTGTCATTAGGATGACATCTTGAATTCATCTGTAATAAGAATGATGATAAAAGTTGACATGATAACTATAATCATGTTATAATTAAAATGAAACAATATAAATATATAATGTGATTGTTGTATTAACTCACATGTTGCTTGAACCATTTTGGAAATTCTTTCTTGTTTAGCTCCTGAATTTGTCACATAGTTAACCTTTCTCGACGATGTTTCATTTTCAAGAATTCCTCATGTTGCCTGGGCATTTATGTCCAAATTTAGATAATTAATTTTTCAAAGTTAAGAAAACCAATAAAACATTAAGATGTAAGATTAAACGTTCTTACCTTCTAAATGGGTTAACTTCATCACAATTATTTAGAATGTATCTAAGGCACTGATCAAGACCATTTAGATCGAGCTCCATATTTTCTCCTGAACCCATATAACATCCTTTGGAGTCAAAAATTGATAACCCACCAAACACTCCACGTCCAATACCATCTTCATTTCGGCCTCTACGGGTGCGACAAGACTCGACATCTCTAAGATACATGGAATAGAAGGACAAACACTCATCCACCAAATATGCTTCAACAATAGAACCTTCAGGACGACCCTTATTACGAATATAGCGGTTCAACGTTTGCAAATACCTACAATTATAAACGAAACACAAATTATTATAATTATAAATTAAAGCTATGACTACAATTGTAAAAAAATTATAAAAATTTATTAATTACCGTTCAATTGGATACATCCATCTATATTGAACAGGCCTTGCAAGAGCTACTTCATCTGCCAAGTGAACTCGAAGGTGCACCATTATATCAAAAAATGCAGGAGGGAATATTTTTTCAATTTGACATAATGTCAAGGCAATTCTTGAATTCAGTTGCTTGAATCCTTCCTCAGACTCCTTCTTACTACACAATTGTCTGAAGATTGCACTCAACTCTAATAAAACCATAGTAACAGCTTTAGGCAAAACGGGCACAAGCGGGAGTAACTGCTGCATTAAAACATGGCAATCGTGAATTTTCAACCCATGTATTTTTCTTTCATTCACGTGCACACATTGCGATAAATTTGAAGAATATCCATCGAGGACCCGAATGGTAGACAACACTTTGCAAAATGCAATTTTTTCTTCTCTTTTCAACGTGAACAATGCTAGAGGTAGAAATGTTCTATTTCCTTCTCTACGTGGGTGTTGACTACGTCTTATGTTTAAGACTTCAAGATTTGCACGTGCAACCAATCCATCTTTAGACTTTTCTATATCTAGCAATGTTCCCACCACACTGTCACATATATTCTTCTCGATATGCATAACATCAAGATTGTGTCTAATCAACAAGTGCCTCTAATAAGGTAGTTCATAAAAAATAGATTTCTTCTTCCACTGACTATTACTACTTGTACTGCTCGAAGTTCTTTTTCTGCGTTGCCCAACAAAAGCTTTTTTCTTTGGTTTTCCAAAAGTAAATCTCAATGTAGAAAGTTCTTCGAGACACTGTAAACCAGTCCATTGCCTTGGTGCACTACGATGCTCTCAACGACCATTAAAATTTATGGTTTGCCTTCAAAACCTATGATTATCTTCAAGAAAGCGTCGATGCCCCATATAACAAATCTTACAACTCGCTGGCAAGTAAATAGATTCTTTATCATGCATGCAATGTGGACAGGCTTTATAGCCATGTGTACTCCATCCTGACAACATTCCATAAGCCAAAAAATCACTTATAGTCCATAAAACGACAGCCTTCATCGTAAAACTTTGTTTGGAATATGCATCATAAGTAGGAGTGCCCACCTTCCACAACTCATTCAACTTGTCAATCAGTGGACGCATGTATGCATCAATCTCTTTACCAAGACTGTGCAATCCTGGTATTAATAGAGACAACAACAAATTTGGTTGCTTCATGCACATCTAGGGCGGCAAATTGTAAACAGAAAGCACCATAGGCCATTCCTCATTTTCCCAAAAGGATTAAATCCATCACTAACCAACCCTAATCTGACATTTCGGATTTCTAACGCAAAATCCGGATATAAATTATCCAAATGCTTCCATGCTGGAGAATCTGAAGGATGCCTCATAAACTTAACATTTAGTTGCGTGCCACCTCATATGTTCAGCCGTATGCTTCGACATAAAAAATCGTTGCAATCGTGGTTTTAAAGGAAAATACCACATAACCTTAGCTGCAATCTTTTTTCTCGAGCTATCATCTGCGTTGATAATTTTATATCTTGATTCACCACAAATTGAGCACACGGTCAACTCCGAAGTATCTTTCCAATAGATCATGCAATCATTGGGACATGCATCAATTTTCATATACGTCAGACCCAAGTCATTTATAAGTTCTTTTGCCTTATAATAGGATTCAGGCAAACAATCCCATTCAGGCAACATTCTTTTAATTAACTCCAGTAAAGTGGTGAAGATCTCGTCTGTCATTCCCGCTAAACACTTGATCTGATACAGTCTTACAACTGCTTCCAATTTCTTAAACTCTTTACATCCTGGCCACAAATCTTGATCAACCTCTTCAAGCAACCTAAAAAAAGTCTCCACCTCTTCTGGACGCCTTTCCCCAATAGGGGGTTCAGTAGACGGCCAAACACCTTATTCTGTTAATGGTTGGACAAATACATGATTAAGAAAATCATGCATACCAGCCACCTCATCTCCTGTTTCTTCTTCTCCGATTGCCATATTTTGCTCTCCAATGTTTTTCTCACCATGATGTCGCCACCAAGCGTTTTTATAATCTTTATCCATATCATACAATATGAGATGTTCAACAACAGTGTTCCTAACAAAAGTATATCGATTACAACATCTTTTGCAAGGACATCTAAACTTATCAGGGCCAACACCATTTGCAACTACTTGGTCCAAAAACAAGTTAATTCCAGTTGTAGAAGCTTCCAAATTTCGAGCTATCGTCAACCAACTCATGTGCATATTTTACCACTTTACGAGGGCAAAATATTACGTTGACACTAAGATGCCTACAATCCTTCAATCCCTATCAAGTAGGCATAACTATTAGAATTTTCAATTTCTATCTTTCAACCCTCGAACTCTATCATGATTGCAATCTTTTAATTTTCAACACCTATTATAGTAAAAACAAATTAAAATAACAACAAAAAGTTATCAAAATTATGCTCATCTAATCCATTCTAGTAAATAACAACCAAAAGTTATCAAAGTTATCAAAATAACAACAAAAACAAATTAAAATAACAATTAGAGTGCAAAACAAATTAATTTAACAAATATATTCTTATATTACTAAATATTATAAGTTTATGTTATATTTAATATGTCCATTTCACATAAATGCTTATAAATATTATTCATTTCCATTTTCTCATAACAATTCAAGTGACAAAATTAATTAATTCGACGAAATATTTATTAATTTAACAAAAATAGTAGAAATTTATCTAAGTACTTAAATTAGAACTTTTAAATAAATAAACTTGTGTATTATACAATTTAAAAATTAAAGAATTTAGTGATAGAAACCTGAATTATGGAAGAATTTCGTCGTCGATCAAATCTTTATGTACTCAACCAGCTCAAATAAATTCCAAAAATAAATTGTAAATAAAAATTAAACATAAGTGGAGAAAATAAAAATATTAGAAGCAAGAAAAACTTACTGTTGTGAAGAAGGAAGAAATGAAGTAGGAAGAATAAATAAGAAAGGGCAAGGGAGAAAACACAAGGAGGGTTTGAAATTGGAAGAACGAATAAGAAAAATGCAAGAGAGGAAAATGAAAACACAGGGGAAAGTATATAAAGACCATTATTCTGTCGCTTACAACCGACACTGGGTTTTAAAATATTTTAAAAAACTAAAATCTATGTCACTCAGAACCGACGCAAGCTTTAAAATATTTTAAAAAATAAGGACAAGTTTGTGTGGCGTTGAAATAAGGAAAAGTTTGCGTTGGTTAAAATCGACGTGTCCCTGACAGTCTTGACCATCGTAGCAATCGGCCTCAAAATAGGACAAGTTTGCATCGGTTCAACCCGACGTGAGCCTGACATGTTAGTGCACTTGGAAGTGGCATCGAAATAAGGAAACTTTTTCAACACTGACTGAAAAAGCTCTTCCAGTCGTTTGCCCCTACACTGATACTTTATGTCGCTTAAAAGCGACACCAATATTTTAAAATATTAAAATGTATGTTTACGTTGGTTTAAAAGGGATACCAGTATTTAAAAATATTAAAATGTATGTTTACGTCGGTTTAAAAGTGACACCAGTATTTAAAAATATTAAAATGTATGTTTATGTCGGTTTAAAAGTGACACCAGTATTTTATGACGCTTATAAGCGACAATAAAGGGGACGTCATGTTCAGTTAGTGTCACAACTGTCTTATCCGCCAATATATTAGATTAAACCGACACCACCCACTGACACTATAAGACCATTTTGTAGTAGTGTTTGTTTAGGATACTGTTTTAGTATAGGACTAGAAATTGAGCCCACGTGATGCCGTGGGTTTTAAGACTTTGTTAAACATGTGGAAAATATTCAATAAAGAACCAAAAACAGTCTACGAAACCACACATAATAGTCTTAGTCGATCCGTCTTCCCAACGTATTAACAACCAATTACAGTTATTCAAACAAAACTAAATTATTGGGCTTATTACCCTCTCAAGTTAGAACCCTAATCTCATAAGCATGACATATAATGCTAGGAAAGCCCATGCCATGTCCAAATTCTGAAACTCCTGAATGAAAGCACAACGTATCCACCATCAAACATTAGTTAAGAATCAAGGTTAAATATAGTGCAACAGCAAACAAATCTAGTATATATAGGATCATACAAAAGAATGTTATATAGTTAGATACTACGTAGATACATAAGGAACCAAATCAAAATGGTCATTGAGGCGTTCATTAACTTTCTACCAATATACATTACAGTCACCTACCTCATAAAACACTTTAACTATTTTATTCAACTGGAAATGGAGAAGGCAAATAGGGCATAAAAATTAACAGGGTCAGCAACTAAGCAAAAGCATGTTTGTTCAGGTTGATGCAATGAGAGTTCCCTTATACGTCAACACTAAGCAATATTAACTGGACTATGTAAAGAGACTCCGTGCTTCAGGAAATCCCACAAAATTCTCAGCAAAATATTACTTCTTCAATGAATTCTTAAAAGAGGAGAGTAAAAATGTATTCAATAAAATGTATAAAATTGATATCAGATGATGCAACACACTGAGATCAATCAGAGCAAGTGAACTGAGATCAATCTTAAAAAATTGGCATTATAATGATGCTTGCATCAGAGGCTATTACATCAGAGATAGGGAATACAAACAGGAAAGAGTTATAAACCCAATTTACATAGTTAATTGTTTATGTTTTATTGATATATTGATTAATTAGTCTTACAACAAGTATCTTTGTATTGGAGAAAAATACTTTTGGTAATTATAGTATGAAGATATATTATGGGTTAAATTATCTATGAGTTGAAACAGGTAAAACAACTTTTCAATTGTGAGTTGAAATTCATTACGAATCCTATGAGATATCAAGATACCTTTATAAAGTAATCTCTGGTCCTTCCAAGAAATTGGTTGTGCATAGGTTTTTCTCTAATGTTGTACTGCATGAAGTTCACTCTTCTAGTTTCAAAAAATGCAGATGGAACTGATAAAAAGCAGGAAATGAAACTTCATGGTGTTTCATTAATGGTTGTAAAAAGGGAAGAGGATAGAGAAAGTCTTGGTCAGAATGGTACAGTGTTTGCAGGTGATAAAAGACTAAAAAAAAGTAATGTCTTTAGATCTTGGTCAAAAGAAAATCTGCAAGAGACGGGTAGATGATAGCCCACACAATCATAAAAGAGAAATTTAAGAACAAACCATAAAATTAGTGAACGCAGACTTTCCGAAATTCAGAGCACCAATTATCCCAACAGGCAACGCCTTTTGGCCCTCCACCTCACCATTCCTCTTCATCCCTTGATTCCTCATGATTTACACGCCAATGCTACCTCTAGAAGCGCCTTTCCAATAACCAAGTTAATACAAATAAATTCAAATAGTAAACGAATATAAAATGTTATATGAACAAGTAAGCAAAAAAATGATTACAACCAAGCATAAATTTTGAGGACAAATTTAAAGCAGATGCTTTTATCGTTTAACATAACCATCTATATGAATACTAATTGCATACTCATATTTCAGGTATTAGAGCATAAAAATTCCATGGGTTAGCTTACATCAAATCAACAATTCCATCTTGAAGTCATTATGAGAAATGATTATTTGTTCACTACAACTGGAAATGGTGCAAGCAAAATTTTAAGAATCTTAGGATTGACAAAATTGGGATTTCTCATTTAAATTTGTTTTCTTTTCTTGGACACTTTACATGGATGTTCAAACACACCAAAGTTAATGATCATATATTAATCTAGTACTTTATATAAGTATTAAATACAATATGTTACAGAAGAATACAATATTTGATATACGCTTATGTATAAATTTAAAACGTCGCACAGTTAGACAAATTTATTTTCATATATTTTGACATTGCTTATCGAATCAAAGCAGTACATACACTTGTTTGAATGAAATAGCACAATTCATCCCTTGAATAAATTTATCTCTCGACGTATTATTTACACGCATTCCCATAAGTAGCTCAATATTTAAAGTTTACTCCATTTTCTTATCAACCAAACAAATATTAATACAACGCATTTTGTCATCGACCAAACAAAGCATAAAACAACCCAATTATCAAATGGAGTGTTAGTCATTCGAAGATATATACTGATCACACTGTTGAGCCATATATTTTCACAAAGGAAAATATATTAATAATAAATAAATTGCTTTTACAAGGGAAGAAGCCGTGAAAAACATGGCTTCCTCAACAAAAGAAGACGTGCTGTCAGTTACGTATTAAATAAATAAATAAATCGTAAGAAAAATGTGTGTTTCTTTGCACAAAAGAAGATGACGTGCAAAACATGAGCTCTCTATTTTTTTGCAACAAAAGAATGTGGAGGACTGCATACAATTGGTGGGAGAAGTTAAGAGAAAGTGGCGGAGAACATGGCCCTTGGATGCGTATAAATAGGCACTAGCTGCAGTAGAAATGGAGAAAAAATAAAAGAAGCAACGAAGTATTGCCGGAACAGAAGACAAGAAGTAATTCCATTACCGGCAATTCTGAACCAAGCCTTTCAAGGAAGGAGACCAAACTACAAGCAACAATCAAAAGGTACAAAACCTATGTTTCATTTTTCTTCATTTTCTCCCCAGTAAATTTATTTTGCAGGCAAGCATTGTCTTGAGTAAACTTTGGTCAGCAACAGCCGCAAAAAGAAAGATGTGCTCCCATTAAAAAGATGCAGAAATAATCTCCAAAATCCCATGAATTTCTTCGGGGTGGTCTAAACCACCCCGTGAAGTTCCAACCAAATCTAAGTGATTAATGCCCTTCATCGTCCATGATCCGTCCTGAGAAAGAAGACGCCTGCGGTCCTCCATCTGTCACCACAACATAGCGCCTGATTCCGTAAGTTGCTAGAGAAGACAGAAGGAAATAAAAATCTTCCCTTTCAATGGCAGCAAGCATGCCACAAGGAATGCAAACCAACAACAAGCATGGACCCTGCAGTAGAAAAAAAAAAAAAAACCTTTCCAGAGTCCGTAGCAGCGCCATCTCCTAATCATCGTTACTGGTGATCCTCTAGAAGGGGCACAAGGCCTTCACACCACTGCTTCTCTTCTCAAGAACAACCATGGCCGCTCCTCTGTGCAAATCTGCGTCTCTCTCTCTCTTCGCTCTGTAAAGACAAGCAAGTGACTTGAAATTGAAGGCTTGAAGCCTTGTTCGGAGAGCACCACCACGCATGGGCACACTGAGCAGCAAACAAAATGGCCATTGACCCAAAGACGCATGCTTTTGCTGTCACAATTCCCCAAATCTCCAGCTACAGCCGGAGACAAGGAGAAGAAGAGGTCAAAGGAGAAGCTCTCTACAAGCCCGTTCAAAGAGTTTCGCAGCTTCGAAGAAGAAGACGGGCAAGGTTGTTTCGTTGACAACCTGAAGATGACTTAAAGCTCTGAGTAATCCAAGGTCCGCACCGTGGCAGAGAACCACCATGGTTGACACTTCGTGGTCCACCGTCCACACATCATTTCTACTGGCAGGAATGACAATTTTTAAAGTAAAGCTTTCCTTATTTTCTTTGCTTCTGTCAGGCACTGAAAGCAAATTGGTTTTGCTAGGTACGTGAATTTATTGTTTGCACCCAAAATGTGCCCATTTTTACTTATTTGGGTCATTGGGGTAAAATATGGTATTTGAAGGATTAATATGCAAGAAAGCTAACTTGGAAAGATATTTGGCTGCAAGTGGATGGGTTTGGCACTATAATATTGTTTTTCCCATTTGTTTGGCTGGTGGAGATTTGTCAAGCCTTTGTTTAATCAAGATACATGCATCCTTGCAAATGGGTTGGAAGGCAACATACGGATGTGGATGCAGAGAACATGTGAAAGAAGCCAACTAGCTTCTTTTAAATGTTAGTTTATTACAAGTGGGAAAACATGTGATGAAAGCATGTGGTGGAAATGCAAGTTCCTCTTTTAATATTATTTCTCCATGCAAGTTGGCAAAATCAATGCAAGCTGCCCAAGTTTCTTTCGGGCAAGTACAAGGTTCTCAGCATGTGGCTCTTTTCAGATCTCTATTTAAAGGGGCAGATGCACAAGGATTATGGACACTCAATCAAACAAACAAATACAAGCACAAACTCTGCTCAAACCAGATTTTCCTTCACGAAACTGTAGTCAGTCCCCAAGCCTTCATCCTTTTCAGGATCAGCCCTCACAAAAGCCATCTTTTGTCTAGTTTATTAGCTCTGCTGCTCACTTGTAGTATCGATCTCCTTTGTAGTTTTCATGTACAACTATTTTCAGTCATTTAAATTACAAGCACTCTGCAATATTAGTCACTTTCCTCTATCATTTACATTTCCGAGCAACCTTGTCATTTACACATTGTTCTATCTATCCATATAAGTAAAGTTCTTATTTTTAAGGCAAAGAAAGAATCTTGATTTGAGCAACTCCCACTTAAATGGCACAATCTCTTGATTTGAAGTCAAAAGGCGCAACCTCAATCATTCAAATCCCGTCTGCTAGCGGTATCTAGTAGTGGCACGCCCGCACCCACCAATCTCGTATGTGAAGTAAATCCCCAGCTTACTCACGAGGCCCATGGCGGATTTCGGGAGCAAACATTTATATTGGAGCAAGTGGGCGACAAAAAGAGGCATCCAATGCCTACTGCCAGAACCTTAGCCAATCACGTGGCTTTCAAACATTAGTCATGATTATGACTAGTCATTTTTTGGTACTTGTTGCAATACAAAAAATTAAATGGGAATACTATCCACGTGGAACTAGAAGAAAAAAAAGAGTAGCTTTTCCATATTATTCATGTAGACGTTATCACTTTGGCAAACATGTGCGCTAAACAAGATGGCAATTAACATCATGGTAAAGGCACTAGTTTCAAACGGTTTAAAACAACAAGTATGGAGACCATCTCCACAGAAACCTACCCTTCAATGAATCACCAACTATGCAGAAACTTGTTGGCAAAAGTTGAATACGACTCAAAGAATTTGGCTCGTTGCTGCTACTCCATTCTTCAAAGGATGTTCTAGAAAAAGAGGAAGAAAGAAATAATCTTGCTCACATCACATAGGTGTCACAGAGTACGACCCCCAGTGAGAAGTATTTGGGCCAAAGTACAGAGCACGTCAAAATGGCATATTCCATGAATCCAAAGCCACCAAAAATAGCTTTTGGAAAGTTCAAGTGGAAGAAAGGCAAATTTAAAAAAAGCTTTGAAGTATTAACATCAAAACCTAAGTGGTTGTGCTCATTGAAGAGAGACAACAAACCATAAAGAAAAGCGCCATGGAAATGCCCAAATTCCAAAACAGCAAAGTGAATTGGAAGAAAGCTTCATAAAGAAAGTTAATTGTTACTAGCAAGCCCCAGCGCAATTTCTTCTTAATCAAAAGAAAAAGACTAGAGGACAAGCATGACTACATGCCCGATAAGAAGAGTTAGCAACTAGCTATAAAATCGATTGCACCACGACAAGTCTTAAATGGCACAAAAGCCGCTTCAAATGGCACTAAGCCTTATCGAATATCAAAGGGCACGAAGCTGCTACAAGTCTTAAATGGCACAAAGCCGCTACAAATGGTACAAAGCCACTTCAAATGGCACAAAGCCTTATCAAACGCTCCAATGGCTCAAAGTCCTTGCCGTCATGAGCTAAAACTGCACAAGGCATCAGTATGCTCCAATGAATCAAAGTTCTTGCCCGCACGAGCTAAAACTGCGCGAGGCATCAAACGCTCCAATGGCTTAAAGTCCTCACCCACACGAGTTAAAACTGCACACCACTCCAATGGCTCAAAGTCCTCGCTCGCATGAACTAAAACTGCACAAGGCATCAATCGCTCCAATGGCTCCAAGTCCTCGCCCGCAAGAGCTAAAATTGCACAGCTAAAATTGCACAACGCATCAAACGCTCCAATGGCTCAAAGTTCTCGCCCACACGAGCTAAAATTGCACAAAGCATCAAACCCCAACAATACATCATGAACTATGAGTGACTTGATCTCTCAACAAGGGTTCGTAGGCAATCTAGGGCTCGACCTAGGTGCAATCACAAAATCAAATAAACACTTAAATCCCCAAGTTACGATTTATTCATATTGGAATCAAAATGTATTCCTTTCCTAAAAGAAGGGTTGTAATTAAGGTCGCGTTTGGTACTGGGACGGGACGGAAAGGAGTGGGACGAGGCGTTCCGTCCCACGTTTGGTGTGCCTAAAACGAGTGGAATGCGGTGTTCCACGGGACAAGTTTTGGATGATTTTTCATTCCACCTCCCCCCTGGAATGGCTTGTTCCACATTCGTGGGACACACATTTATAACATTTTAAGACAAAAATGCTCCTTGTCTTTTTCAAAATTTACATCATCAAAATCATACAACAAACCCTAAAAACTACCTTGTCTTCTTCTCAACCATTGTGAACCTCTTCACCTCTGCATCTCCGCTTCGCAACCTTCCTCCTCATCTTCTTCCGTGTAACCTCTTCACCTCTACATCTCCCCTTCGCAACCTTCCTCCTCATCCTCTTCCGTGTAGCAGCTCTACATCTCCCCTTCGCAACTCTTTCGTGTAACAGCTCTGCGAACCTTCCTCCTCATCCTCTTCCATGTAGCATCTTCAGCTCTGCATCTTCGTTCCAGGTTCGATCTGAAGGAATTATTTTGTAAAACATGTTCATTTGAGCAACATCATATAGCATGCAATTAACAATTAAAGGCGGAATCATGCTTACATGCACTCAAAAACAAAACATTTACCCATGAAATTCAAAGCCTAGTAGATTGGTGAACCAATAATCAACTCAAAACATAAGTGAGTTGAAATTAATACCTTTGTAGATTCCTCTTTGCATAAGCAAAGGCTAATCACCCAAAGAGATAAGGGCCTTCATTCCTTGCTTCTTAGATCCATGGATTTGGATGGAAGAATAGGTTCTCCAAGTTCCCAAAATTGAGAACCTCTAATTCTCGACACCAAGGTTCGATTGTAGAAGAAATGAGTGACCTTGGAGTAGTAGGATTGCTAGATGTACCCTCCAAGGTGTTGGCCTCTTTAGAGAGAAAATGGAGAGACAATTCTCACCTATTTTCCCCAAAAATAAACCCATTTTTCACTTAATGAATATTTGGCTATAAAATCATTTATATAGTCACTTCTTTAAGTGACCTAAACAACCAAAACCCTAATTCATTTCATCATGGCTGGCCATTTAGGGGAATTTGGGCTTTTGGGCTTTAATGAATCTTCATTCATTAAATTGTCATACAACTTAAGTTAATGGGCTTGACGTTCGAAGCCCATTGGGCCTTAAGGTCCAAAACTATCCCGAAGTCTTTAACGAACTTATTCGTTTGATTAATTAACATATTAATTAATCCTTGCCATAAATAAATGATTAAACCATTTAATCATTCTTACTCATTTCCGTTTAATCTCCAATCTCCACCTTTCACGGTGTGCGATCCATTAGGTTCCTTTTAGCGAGGTAGTGGGCGATTAAAACCATTTTACATCGATTGTGAATTGAAACTATTTTCAATTCTCCCTTTAGTGATTATACACGTTTAGGGCTTCCACAAACCATGAGTGACACCTAGCAGCATATCATGGTTACCCAAGCTAATCAGAAAAGGTTAGAGAACCTATTCAGTTCGAGATTACAAATGCAATACGGTCCTTCTCTAATCTAATACTCTTGACCACATTGTTTGGTTTGATAGTTTATTTTCTCATGTCTACTATCCAATGTGTGTCTTGTGCTTATATGATTACCTTGAATGTGATTCGGAACGCATTCCCTAATCTCATTCATACTCTGGCCAGAGATTCAAATCATATCAGAGAGTATTCTCCCTCAAACGGTTTGAAGGTTAGAGATCCCTTGTTGCGCATTCACTTGTCTCCATAGCTAAGCGGCTTGACCCCAACGATGCCGTGGACACCCTCCTGGTGGGATGACTTTGACATAATCAAAGATCAAGGTCTTAACCACAAGACAACTATGATGCCTCAGGTCAAAGGACTACTTTGCATTATCCCAACCATGAGTTCTCATGTGACATGGAATATGAGAACTCTTCGTTGATCGCGTTCAGTGAACTCATTCTCTATTGAGCACCTACCGTACTTGTCTTGATGTCACACACACCAATGACTAGAGACTAATCACTCTCCCTGAGAGAAGACATAGTACGTACCGATCTTGACGGACTGTCAATGCCCAATTGGCAATCCTATGATCAGGAACGTTTAGGATGTGTCTACGAAAGAATGGTCTCAAGAATCTAACTTCATTAGATTACATTCTCCCAATCACAAATTCCTTGGACTTTATCATTTAAGCATATAACATTTATATGAGACGGCTCAAACAATAATGTATGCCCTTTATATGTAAAACTAGATTAGTTTAACATGTGAAATGTCCGTAAAGTATCATCACATGATTGGCTTTAGGGCACATTTCCAACAATCTCCCACTTGCACTAGAGCCAATCAGCTTGATCATTAATGATGATATCTCTTCTGTAGTCATTTCATAAATGGCTGAATAGTAGGCCTAGACAGTGGATATCTATATGTGTTATCCACAGAAGCAACCTTGAGAATAACGACGTCACCATTATACATGATTCTCAATCATGTGGTTCAGTCTCTCATTTGTGTTCGGATCTTGATGAGACCTTGATTCCCAGGCTTGAGCTATCGCCCCATTAGTGTCATACACTTTCTGGTTGGAACCGAATAGAGAGTTCATAAATGAACTTTCCCATCCAAACAACATTGTTGTAAACTTCTATATGGCAATATATCTTGCATTCATAATGGAACACACTAAAGTCATTACTTTAATGTTTCCATCCAAATATCTCTTTAGTCATAATAAAGAGATATCTGTTTATCTCTTCATTCATAATGAAGAAACATCCAATGATGGATTAGATTCATAATCTAATACATTTACGCTTCCATTACGTTACTTTGATTCTTCCTCGATCTTTGAGGAATTTATCCTTTAGTATTTCTTAAATACTTAAGGACTCACTTGACAGTTGCCATGGTTCTGATCCTGGGCTTGCACTGATATCATCTTGTACCGTTCTAGGTACAACTCATATCAATGTTTTTCATACAATATGAAATACATAAATCACCTTTCTGCGTATGCATAAAGGATTCAATTTACGCATTATTTCTTTGGGAGTCAAAGGGGCACGTTCCCTTTGAGAAGGGCAACTTGCTAGTCTTACTAGAGTCATCCTTCTAATTGAAGTTTATCATCATATGAGAAACTTCCTAGCATCCATTGTCTATTATTAGGGATTGATATAATCCAATTATATCATGAAATATATCATTATAGATTTCCATCCCATGTATATAGACTATATCTCCCATATACATTCTATCTTCATATAATGTATTAAAGTCATAACTTTAACGAAGAAGTATTCTTTTCATTTCCAAAATTAATATATCATATATATTTAAATTTTTAGGAACATGATTAACTCCCACTAATCTTTTGTAAAACTAGTAAACAAAAGATTCATTTACATCTTTATGAGAAATCAAACGATTTGATCATTTTTCTCATAAAATGCAAATAGCTCCCACTAACTTGCTAAGATCCATGATGGATGGATCTCTACAACTTTCATGTCTTGTGATTCATAGTTTTAGACATATATTATCAAGACTATCTTAATAATGGTTTCGGAAACCCATATTATGTCAAAACATTGAATCACCATTTAGTTGTAGCTAACAATCTTCGAATTAATTGAAACTAAGACTACGTCAAAAATGGTTCCTTTAAAGTCAACCATTCTATTTGATTGTAGTCACCTTAAGCTACCAATTAGCTTTGAAGGTTTCATTATTTCGAGTCAAATGGTACTTTACCATTTCCTTGAGTATATATCGTATATGCACTCAATGTAGTCATAAGGATTTTCATTCTTATTTCTTTCGAATTAAGAGGTGCAACTCTATGACATAGTCATAAAGTTCAAAACCATTCAACTGAGACGGTTTATAAATCCTTATCGACTACCTTGGAGCTTGTGGTATAGGAACTAGGTTGTTATATTTGTTGATTACTTTCTTGTCTCTCAAAGAACCCATTCTTTGAGTTCTATCTCTCGTTCATTTGCTTTTAGGCAAATCACATTGTAGAATTACAATGAACTACCCAACAAAACAACATTTGTTAGTTGGTTTATAGAAGCGATATCCAAAAGTTATTTTAAGGATATCCTACAAGATTATTATCAAACAAATATTGCTTGTTAGCACACAACCCCAAATCTTTAACATGCTTAAGATTTGTCTTTCTTTACAACTACATCTTATGGAGTCATGAAAATATTGGAAGATCTTCTCATTGACAATCATATTGTTTTTAGAAGTATATATCCTATATATGGGTAATAGATAACATCTAACGAACTAAATCTTATTCAAGTTCGTTCTTCTCCTAATGGAGAAATACATTATCTTATGATGCTTATTTCCTTGATTTCTTTCAAGGAAACTCATCTAAAATGTTACCTTTCCTTGGATCAAATCTAAGGAGGTAAATACTTTAGATGTCTTACTCATCAACTTACATTACTTGAATTCTTTGAAACATTTTGCAAAGTATTCGGACTTGTGTTTATTCAAAATAAACTATAGTCCAACCGAGAGTGATCTTCGGTGAATGTTATTCAACATGAGTAGTATTATGTTTGTGGACAAGTGCCACTAACATTTAAGTGAATTAACCTCAACAACTTTGTGATTCTTTCTTCTTTCCAAAAGAATAAAGATTCGAACATTTCGCCTCCATACAATTTTAACAAGAAGGTATTGGATCCGGATCTAACGATCCAAAGCGTCCATTTATGACCAACTCGTAATTTATGTTTTTAGAGGAATCACAACTTAGTTGGGATTAGTCACTTCCTTGCAACCTTTTGGGTTTTAAGCATCATTATTTTCTAAACAATTAACACTACCATATTATCTCTACTATAGAGACAATTAATTAGATTACCATAATCTAATCATTGATTAATAAAGAACATTGTTTTGTCAAACAAAACATTTATCCATTTCACATAGTGACGGAATTTAGTTCCTTAAAATTGGAATACAAAGACAATCTATGTTTTTCCAATTTCTTTGGTAGTTCATATGAGGAAGTAAGTACCATCTGCTTTCGCAGAGATCTACATTTGATTCACGTTTCCGAATGTGAAGCACTTTCTCTTCTCTCATTAATCTTCTACTTCTTATTAGCCACACTTTTACAACGATTGTAAAAAATAGTCACTAATACGGAATCACGCATTCAAGTAGAAGAACCAACTGTTTTGAACTATTCAAGAACAATTTACAACACCTTCGAAAGGTGTGTCCTTGACACTTGCAAGACATTTCTTGCAAATACCCCTTCCAATGTCCATCCTTTCATAAAGAAAGTTTGTTCCCTTGGAGTTATTTATCTTCTTTATTTGACTTTCACCTTTGACTACATTAGTCATTGTCCCTAAACTCCCACTATCTCTCTTGAAACCTTTTTCAATTGTGTTATACACATCAAACAATTTTGGAGAGCATGTGGTTTTTGTTCACTACATAGTTTACAATAAACTTAGTGAACGATTAGGATAGGGAAACAAAGGTGAAGTCCTTGCCTAGTTTCCGTCTCGTTAAGTGGTTTATCACTTCAACACTTAATGATTCAAAATCATCATAAGTCCATGTTAATGGACTATTTTTGTCAACCAACCATTATGTTCTAAACATAATTACAAACCTTCAAGAGTTGTACAAGGCAACTCTCATTTCTTCATACAACAATTGTAAATGAAGAATCATGGCACATTTAAGTGTTCATGCCTTTGTGCTTTCTTCTCAAGTTCTTTGTTCATTTAACAAAGAAACAAGCACTAAGTGTTTGCATTGACTAAGAGTTGTTCAAAGCAACTCCTATTTCTTCATACAACAAATTGTAATTGAAGAATTATGACATTAAAAGTGTTGTCCTCTTTATGATAGACCTTTTCTAACATATTCTTCTAATGATACATTATCAATAGGAAGATTGTGAGGATGAGACTACTTAGATACATATGCAATCCTTTTAAGACATTCTTTGGGATTGTGGTACCTAAGTCCGGAAACTAAAACATTCGGTTTTGTCAAGTGTTGGATAGCGTTTGCAAATATATTGGTAAACAAATACATAACGAATATAAATTGATTGATTTTAAGCCATTTGATTCGGGTCTTTAAATCAAAATAGCACCACCCACTATTTTTGGCAAATTCCATATCCCTCATAGGAATTCGAGAGTTTTGGATGAAACTCCTAGTAGGTTATGGGAGGCTCACTATTACCAAGCCCACCTCACGATGATACGATATATGGCTAGCAACAATAATAATGAGAGAGTACGCTTACTCATTTGCAACTCATGCAAGTACCCATCTTATTTGGCCTCTAGAGAATGTAACCTCACAATGATATGATATTGGTTCCATTGCACTTAGTTAAGTTCTTCCCACCATGCTTAGTGTGTGAAGGGGTTCAAGAATAGCCTCACGATGATACGATATATAGCTATCCTCGTTGCCTACACTCACCTCATCAAATGTATATGGATTCCTCCTGAGTATAAGCATGCACTGTGTACTCCCCCATGATAGGGTGAAGCCGGTGTACAAGTCATAAACGATTGGATCCCACCACGGTGGAAGGCCACGAAGAGATATTCTAAACATCTCTCGCTTATCAACTTAATATTGGTTTGGTTGAGGGTTTTAGGTCTCATCACATATAAACATACATTTTAATCTCTATTAAAACTATTTTGGTCCTATAACAACTATTGGTCCATCTCATTGTTTTAGTTGTACATAATACTCCCACTATGCTTTTAAAACGATTTTTAAAGCAAGAGTATATGATACTACTAACATAAACTTTGCATTCATTTGATGGACTACATAGTTGCCTTAGGGCCTAAGGATGATTATGAACCTTTGTTTAGATTCAACACGAGCCTTGTGTTGAATCTCGGTCTAGGAATGGTGATTGATTTTAGTTACGCGTTTAATCACATTAAGGCGTGTTGTCTTATGGGCGTTGGACCCAACTACTTCATTTTCATGCATATCGTATAAAGCAAGAAAGAAGTACTTCAAAGTAACTGTGAGTTTATGCTCATTACAACATTTGCATATAACAAATTACTTTAAAGTAAAGAAGAGCTTAAGCCCTTTTACAACATTTGATCAAATCAAATTACAACCAAAATTTAATCTACACATTCCCATGGTTCAAACAAATTTGAAACGCCTTTCACATAGCTCAATTATATTAGGCTTAGGTTCATAATCACCCTTTAATTAATTAACACTTTAACTAATTAATGAATGCAACATTTTCAATTGGTTTTTGTATCCATAAAATTGATTTAAATGGAGCTAAACAAAATGAAAATCCAATTCTCA
This sequence comes from Malus sylvestris, assembly GCF_916048215.2. Taxonomy (NCBI): domain Eukaryota; kingdom Viridiplantae; phylum Streptophyta; class Magnoliopsida; order Rosales; family Rosaceae; genus Malus; species Malus sylvestris. The sequence goes on from NC_062275.1 coordinate 33,560,787, forward strand.
TTTAAAGAGACAAAACAATTTTGTTCTCATCCTATTTGGGCCATCATGCAATTAACCTCAACTTTTGGGCCATGTTGCAATAACAAAAACTTTTGGGGTCACTTTGTATAATACACAAAAGTCACAACTTCATGTAAATACAACTAGAACCCAAACTTTTAATAATGCAAAAACATCATTAAAGGAACAAAACAATTTGTCCTTTAGCGTTTTTGGACCTAAACGTAAAAACGTAAACTTTTGGGCCAAAGTGCAAATACACAAAAGTATCAAAACTTTATGTAATTGCATAAAAGCCCCAAAAGTACTCCCTTTGAGGGAGTGGCTGGTTTTAGGGAGGGATAAGGTTGGTGTGTGTGTTGATTTGTGAGTTTTGTCAAAAACATGCAAGTGTATGTAAGATAAGATATGTTTTTGAAATAATTCAAACACAATTATTTCAATCATCATTTATACAAATATCTAACACTTTAAATACATAATAAATCATTTAAAAACATATCACATATACTTTATGAAATAATTCAAAACTTTGAATCAAAACACCAAACCTTTTTGTTCTTGGCAAGAACATCAAGAACAATGAAGAACATCCATGAAAAACCCAAATTTTTCCATGAACTTTTTCCACCCAAAAACATTCCAAAACCATTCTTACTTAAGGGAAATAACATCTAACCAAACTAGGGTACTTAGGGGTTCCAAAGAACACATTAAAACACTTTTAACAAGTCAAACAAGAACCCAAAAATTCACCCTTTGATTTTGGCCGAATTTTCCCAAAAGCATGGCACCAAATTTTAGCTCCAATATTCATGCTCATATGAACAACATCTACAACATTTGAGATAGCAAATTTTCCAACAAAATTTACTTTCAAAGAAGCAAGAATAAAGCTTGTAACAATTACAACTTTTAGATCACAAACTTATGAACTACAAAACACAAAAGGATTCACCAACTACTAGACCTAGGCTCTGATACCACTTGAAGGAATTATTTTGTAAAACATGTTCATTTGAGCAACATCATATAGCATGCAATTAACAATTAAAGGCGGAATCATGCTTACATGCACTCAAAAACAAAACATTTACCCATGAAATTCAAAGCCTAGTAGATTGGTGAACCAATAATCAACTCAAAACATAAGTGAGTTGAAATTAATACCTTTGTAGATTCCTCTTTGCATAAGCAAAGGCTAATCACCCAAAGAGATAAGGGCCTTCATTCCTTGCTTCTTAGATCCATGGATTTGGATGGAAGAATAGGTTCTCCAAGTTCCCAAAATTGAGAACCTCTAATTCTCGACACCAAGGTTCGATTGTAGAAGAAATGAGTGACCTTGGAGTAGTAGGATTGCTAGATGTACCCTCCAAGGTGTTGGCCTCTTTAGAGAGAAAATGGAGAGACAATTCTCACCTATTTTCCCCAAAAATAAACCCATTTTTCACTTAATGAATATTTGGCTATAAAATCATTTATATAGTCACTTCTTTAAGTGACCTAAACAACCAAAACCCTAATTCATTTCATCATGGCTGGCCATTTAGGGGAATTTGGGCTTTTGGGCTTTAATGAATCTTCATTCATTAAATTGTCATACAACTTAAGTTAATGGGCTTGACGTTCGAAGCCCATTGGGCCTTAAGGTCCAAAACTATCCCGAAGTCTTTAACGAACTTATTCGTTTGATTAATTAACATATTAATTAATCCTTGCCATAAATAAATGATTAAACCATTTAATCATTCTTACTCATTTCCGTTTAATCTCCAATCTCCACCTTTCACGGTGTGCGATCCATTAGGTTCCTTTTAGCGAGGTAGTGGGCGATTAAAACCATTTTACATCGATTGTGAATTGAAACTATTTTCAATTCTCCCTTTAGTGATTATACACGTTTAGGGCTTCCACAAACCATGAGTGACACCTAGCAGCATATCATGGTTACCCAAGCTAATCAGAAAAGGTTAGAGAACCTATTCAGTTCGAGATTACAAATGCAATACGGTCCTTCTCTAATCTAATACTCTTGACCACATTGTTTGGTTTGATAGTTTATTTTCTCATGTCTACTATCCAATGTGTGTCTTGTGCTTATATGATTACCTTGAATGTGATTCGGAACGCATTCCCTAATCTCATTCATACTCTGGCCAGAGATTCAAATCATATCAGAGAGTATTCTCCCTCAAACGGTTTGAAGGTTAGAGATCCCTTGTTGCGCATTCACTTGTCTCCATAGCTAAGCGGCTTGACCCCAACGATGCCGTGGACACCCTCCTGGTGGGATGACTTTGACATAATCAAAGATCAAGGTCTTAACCACAAGACAACTATGATGCCTCAGGTCAAAGGACTACTTTGCATTATCCCAACCATGAGTTCTCATGTGACATGGAATATGAGAACTCTTCGTTGATCGCGTTCAGTGAACTCATTCTCTATTGAGCACCTACCGTACTTGTCTTGATGTCACACACACCAATGACTAGAGACTAATCACTCTCCCTGAGAGAAGACATAGTACGTACCGATCTTGACGGACTGTCAATGCCCAATTGGCAATCCTATGATCAGGAACGTTTAGGATGTGTCTACGAAAGAATGGTCTCAAGAATCTAACTTCATTAGATTACATTCTCCCAATCACAAATTCCTTGGACTTTATCATTTAAGCATATAACATTTATATGAGACGGCTCAAACAATAATGTATGCCCTTTATATGTAAAACTAGATTAGTTTAACATGTGAAATGTCCGTAAAGTATCATCACATGATTGGCTTTAGGGCACATTTCCAACACGATCTGTTTTTGTGTAACCTCTCGGTCTCTCTTTCCTTGTTAAAAAATAAATAAAAAATTGCTTCCAAAAGGTTCTAATTTTGATGTAAATTTGAAGTGCCATTATTATTCGTTTCTGATTTGCTTGTTTCGATTTCATTAACACCCAGTTAATATGCAAAACATTTGTATTTCCACTACATGTTTTGGTTTGCTTTGGTTGGTTCGACCTGCTTTGGTCCTTGCATATCATTCAAAACATTTGTAATTTCCATGACCTGTTGCTCGACTTTATCCTTCCATGTCATTAATTCCTCAAAATTGTCCTGTAGAAAAGAAAATCACTTTCAAGTTTATATACCTGCATACCCTTCCAAGAACCTTTCTTGTTGTGTTTTTTTTTTTTCCAAGAAATTTGTGTTTTCGACACGATTCATTTGACCGTGAATATTTTTAAGGAATTTTACGAGAGATCAGGAAATTTTCACATACTTAAGGAAGGTTGCTGAAAATGTCGTTGATTTTATGCCATTGTAATTACAGATGTGATATAAATCACTTTCAAGTTTTGCTCAGATTGAGCTCTCCATTTTGCCAAATCCTCGAGCCTCTCCCGATTTTGCTGAATTTCTTTGTAATTTGATGGCATTACAGTGAAAACCAATTGTTCAAATGTTTTTTATTTGTTCTCTAAGATCTAATTTGATTGGAGAATTATCAGTATATTAAATTGACAATCATTTTGAAACATTAAAAAAAAAAACTTCGGATTAGAAATTCTATATGTATTCCAGAACTAATGATGCACCACATTTTTGGTCTCTGTAATGCCATCAAATTAGACTATTTGCTTCTATCTCATTCCACTATCTTGGAGTATGTTGTGCTTTCACTTCAATCAATAGGATGCTTTATCAGAAACTTAAAGGTTTGTAATCTATAACAGGCTTATCAAGAGTCAACCAAAGAAAAGCGGCGTGCTCAAATTGCTAAAGGTTTCACTCCATCTCTGATAGGAGCATATTTATGCGACTGAGTTAGCTTGTTCTCATGCATTTATGTTGTCATTTCTTAATTAATTATGTCTTTTAAGCTATTTTCGTGTGTTTGTAGGTCCATAGGCCTTATGAAGCAATAAGATGCATTTTGGTGCATTTTGGAGTAGTTTTGGGCTTGGAATGAATAGCACATGCATAGAGTAAGGTGGATGGACGAAATTGAAGACTAAAGAGGCTAGGAATGTGTTAAAGAGAAAGAAAAATTAATGTAAAAAGGACAAAGAGATCAGCCACAAAGGGGTGTCACTCCACCATTCACCTTTCCATCATTGTCGTGCACCACCATTGCACTCTCTTTGGATTCCTATGTCATGCATCATCATCCATGTTCCCTCCATTGACTCATTTGTTGCATCATTCCACCTCCCTTTCCTTTCTCTACCATGTGCACAATCATTCATGTTCCCTAGCTGCAACACCACTCTATTTTACCCCCATGCTTTGCATCATCACTTCACTTTCACCTTTGAATCATTTCAAACACCAATCATTGCACTCAATTGCTACACCATTCCTTGTTCCCTCCATCATTTCAGATTTCATGCATCATATCATTGCACTCAATTGCTACACCATTCCTTGTTCCCTCCATCATTTCAGATTTCATGCATCATTGCACTCAATTGCTACACCACTCCATGTTCCCCTCCATTGCCATGCACTTCCTCTATAAAAGGAAGTGTGTGTAACATAAATTTAGTTCATACTTTGTTAGATCATTCACTCCCATTTCAACAAAACCTTCATCCAAACACATCCATTCATCTTCACATCCATTCCTCCATACAAACAAACCTTCAAACACTCACTAACACCTTGTGCCGTAGCAAAGGAAGGGAAGGAAAGTGCTTGGACGTGCTTGCTGTCCAACTTGGATCGTTGGAGCATTTAGGTGTTTTCTTTCTTTTGTTTCTAATGTTTAAATTCATTTCCTTTCGTTTTGTTGTAAATATGAGTGGCTAAACCCTCTTGGCTAGGAGTGATTTCAAAGCCATGACTATGTGTGCAATATAATTTGATAAATTCCAGTTATGAACTCTTGAATCGTGAATGCAATTGGCTTAACTATTTGATTGATAACTTATTTGTACTTGTTAATTAAGGGTCGACACTTAATTGGCATGCATAAATCCGTTGCTAGAATATAAGAAAGTTTCACATAATCGTTTCAAACTTATATTCACATGTAGTGAAGGTCGCTTATAAACGATCGTGTTAAGTTCAATTCCTAGCATGAGTGACATGATGTCATAGTTGCAAGTGCTTTGTCATGCTTATGATTTTCATTAGACGTAATGATCTTTGATTGTATCTCTATTATGATGTCATGTAGGGAACCTTTGAAGAATGTTTTGGGTTGTCGAATGATGTCATCCAATCCAATAAAATAAGGAAAATCTGAGAGTTAACTAGTGATGTCATGGTTAATTTGGGGCATTGTCATTCATAATTCAATGAAGTAGTAACTGGAAATCGAGTTATTTGCATACATGTCATGTGTGGAGAAAAAGCCTCTAGCTATCCCATCCATCATCTTATTTCTCACATTTGTTTTACAATTTATCTAGTTTTTCATACTTGATTGTTTGTTTCAACTTCATCCAAATCAAAACCCCCCTTTTAGTTTCTTGTTTCAAAGTGTTTCAAATTTGTTTTAGTTTGTGTTTTTAAGTGTTTTGATTCAAGTAAAAGTCAATTTTCGTCCAAAGTCATTCCTAGTGTCTAGTTTAAGTTTATTTGGTTGTTTTAAGCTATTTTGAGTATTTTAAGTTTGCTTTGAGTCTTGTGAGTCTTGTTAAGTGTTTTTAAGTTTAGTTTTATGTTTTTGAGTTAGTTTAGAGGTTATTAGTAAGCCCTCCTCATCCCCGGTCCAGAACGATCCTTAGTTATACTTGTACTACAATTGTCAAAAGAGGGTTAAATTTATATGTTAAGATAATTTTCACATCAAGTTTTTGGCGCCGTTGCCGGGGATTAGCAACTTTGCTAATCCCTTATTATTTCTTTTTGTTTATTTTCATGTGTTTTTGTTCTTAGTTGCTGATTTTACTTGTTTTCTTATTTTAGGTGGTTTATGACTCGAAGTTCTCAACCTGTTCATAAGCACATCTTTGACTTTGACGACGATTTTGAACGAACTTTGAGACGAGCAAGGAATCAACAAGATCCCCAACCATCTCAACCTGCACTAGATCTTGAAGAAGACAAAGTAGAAGAGCAAGAGGAGACCACGGCAAGGACTTTTGAAGAAGTCCAAGATATGGCAGTAGACAATCGAACAATCAATGAGCTTTCCGCTTCAGGATTGGACAATGCTCTGCCTTTATGCATTCAATATCCAAGGGCGTCCCAAAACAAGACCGACGAGTTCGAATTAAAGTCCAATTTATTGCATCATATTCCTAAGTTCCATGGGTTGTCCATAGAAGATCCTAATAAACATTTGAGGGAGTTCGAGGTTGTTTGTTCGAGCATGACCCATGTGAATGTTGATGGGAGCATTCTGAAAATGAAGGTTTTTCCCTTTTCTCTCTTGTAAAAGGCTCAAGATTGGTTGTACGAGCTAGCCCCCGGAACTGTCACATCATGGGAGAGTATGAAACGGGCATTTTTTGAGAAGTTTTTCCCAACTTCTCGAGTCATTCTACTACGCAAAAGGATTAGTGGCATTTAGCAAAACCAAGGTGAATCCTTTCCCACTTACTATGAGCGTTTTAAAACCCTTGTTGCTTCATGTCCACATCACCAGATGAAGGAGGAGCTTTTTCTCAATATTTCTACGAAGGGCTTCTACCAATTGAATGCCAAATGTTAGACCCCTCAGCAGGAGGAGCTTTGGTGGACAAAACACCCATGGCTGCCAAGACCTTAATTGCTAACCAAGCATTGAATGCCCAACAATATGAAGGCGTTGGTCAAAGAGACAACCCATGGCAGCAACAAGTTAATGAGGTAAGTGCTATTTCCGAACTTCAAAATCAAATGGCTAATCTTACTACTCTTCTTTCACAGGTGGTTGAAAAACCAAAAGAACAAAGTGTAGCTGCTTGTGGCGTGTGCTCAATGAATGGACATCTCACGGATAAGTGCCCTCAATTGATCGAGAACGGAGGGTGGGAATATGCAAACGCCGTGGGTTTTGGGAGTCAAAACCAACCAAGGAATGATCCATTCTCGAATACATACAATCCAGGTTGGAAAGATCATCCAAATTTCAAATGGAGGGAGCTCCAACAAACCCAACAAATAAGTGCATTCAGACAGCATCCTCCGGGATTCTATTAAAGGCCGTATGCACCTGCACAACCCCAAACACAACCTGCCCAAAATAACTTAGGTTCATCTTTTGATAATGCTCAAGTTATTCAGTTACTAACTACGTTGGCGAAGGGTCAGGAAAATCAACCCAAAGATATGCACAATTACGCCAAAGAAGTGCAAAATCAAGCTCGAGAGGTGACTGAATTGAAAAGACAAATGGGAAAAATGGTTGAGTTCATGGGGCAATTTAGTCGAGAACCAAGTAAGTTACCTAGTTCGACGGATGTGAATCCAAATGGAGGCTTCAAATCTGCCAAAGCCATCACCTTGCGAAGTGGAAAAGAAGCTGGATCTGATCCCAGCCCATCTAAATCCAATCAAAAGGAGGACAAAAAGATGCAATCTGAGAAGAAGGAATAAGGCCTGCCCTCGGCAAGGATTGAGCAATCTTTGCCGCAGCCACCTACACACCCTAATTCGACCACCAAAGGTAAGTTGGGTTCAAATTCCATGACTTCTAATTCCATTCCAACCAATGCACCCTTTCCTCGCAGGTGTATGCAATCAAAGAAGGATGAGAGTGACAAAGACATCCTTGACACATTCAGAAATGTGCAAGTCAACATTCCACTTCTAGATGCAATTAAACAAGTCCCCAAGTATGCTAAGTTCCTGAAGGAGCTGTGCACTACAAGGAAGAGGGCTTCAAACAAAGATGTGGTAAGGGTAAGTGAGAATGTCTCAGCTGTGTTGCAATGAAAATTACCTCCTAAGTGCAAAGATCCAGGCAGTTTTACAATTCCTTGTGTTATAGGAAATACTTGTTTTGAATCTGCCATGTTAGATCTAGGTGCATCTGTTGGAAATATGCCCTGAAAGTCAATCTTTGGAAGAAACCTTTCAGGACAAATGAATCGATGTATGGATGAGTCTTATACATCAAATGGCAAAGACACGAATTAGGACTATCTCAATAAACGATATATGTCCTAAATAGTGTATCCATGGACAATGGATCGATTGAAGAAGTAATCTAATGATGTTAGACTACAGAGACCTTCTTCACATAACCATTATGTCCAAAAGGTTCCTAGTTATTGGATTGTCGGAGGGAAACTGACAATGCTTAGATCGGTACATACTGTGCCCGCTTCAAATGGAAGAATGGAAAGTCTCGTCCCATTTGTGTAGTGACACTAAGACAAGTATGTAGGTGATCATTAAGAGAATGAGTTCACTGAACACAATCGAACGAGAGTACTTGCATGGAGGTCTACTCACATGTCAAGCAAGTAACTCTAATGGTTGGAATAATGTAAGTAGTCCTTTGACCTGAGGCATCGTCGTTGTCTTGTGGCTAAGTACTTAATCTTTGATTATGTCAAAGTCACCCCATTCGCGGATGTCCACGGCATAATTGGGGTTAAGCCACTTAGTCATGAAGGCAAGTGAATGCGCAACAAGGAATCTCTAATCCTCGATTAGAGAGGAAGAATACTCTAAGATATGATTCGGGAATCTTCGGCCGAAGTATCGAGCGTAATAAAGGAAAGCGTTCCTATACGACTCAATAGAATCATATAAGAAGGAATAATCACATTAGGGGTTTGACATAATATATCCATACCCTAGTAATGTGATTGAGAGTATTGTTTTAGAGAAGGATCGAATTACATTGTAATTCCAACTGAATAGGTTCTCCGAACAACTTCTACATTAGCTTGGGTAGCTATGACATATGGTTAAATGTCACTCATAGCTTGTGAGTTTTTCTAGATGATTAAATGTAGTCATCAAAGAAGAAAGGTGAATTAAAATGAAGTTTTAATTCACTAAGTGATTGAATTAAATATAATCAATTGGATTGAAGCCAATCACCTCACTGCCTTGCTAATTAGAACCTAAAATGATTGTACACCGATACACTCTTGTAGTGAGTAATTAATGGATGATGGAAATAATTAATTGGATTAATTAAGTGTTGTGATTAATTTAGAAAGTCTAAAGAAATCATAAAAGCGATAAAAGATCGTTTTGGGCTTAAAGAAACGTTCGGGCTTAATTGGGCCCATTGGGCCTAAACCCATTGGGCTTTTATTCAAGCATAGGATGACTTGAAATAATAAAAGCCCAAACCAAACACTAAAGGGCCGGCCACTTAAAGGGTTTGGGAGAGATATTTAGTCAAGTTGTTGACTAGGTTTCTTTTTGTCTATATAAGGAACTTTATAGCACAAAGTTCATTAGGGTTTTTGTGTGTTTTTGAACAACAAAGAGGCAAAAGAAAATAGCTCTCTAAAACCACAAAGGCCGGCCACCTAGAGGGTGAATTAACTAACAATCTTTCACCCTTTTGGTTATTCCTCCATCCATCTCACTACACTAGTGGGTGTGGATCTTTAGAGGTCTTCTCCTTTAGAGACTAAAGGAGAACCTTGGAGCACTCTTACTAACAAAGTGGAGGAGGCAAGGAGGGAGGCTAGGCTCAAGGACTTCAAGGAGCAAAGGGCTTGGAGGTGGTCCATCCTTGGTCTAAAATCAAAATCAAGAGGTATAGATCTATACCTTCCCTTTATTCTTAACTTAAATGTTTTAGATGCATTATATATAAACCTATGAACCTTGAAGGGGATTTGCATGACTATAGCTTTGATATTATTTGATAAATTGCTTCCGTTGCTCATGTATATAAATTTTGATTTGTATATGCATGCTAGTCATTTAGAAATCCCATGTGTTAAGCTCATAATTTTCCCTTCAGCATCAATAAATGTCATGCCTTATTCAATATATGCATGTATGAACTTGGGAGAATTAAAAAATGGAGTGATCATTCAACTGGCCGATAGATCTAATGTGTATCCAAAAGGTGTTTTGGAAGATGTTTTAGTGCAGGTGAATCACCTAGTCTTTCCGGTGGACTTCTACGTGCTTGAAATGGAAGACTCGAACCATTCCCCTCAATTACCAATATTACTTGGCCGACCATTCATGAAGACTGCATGTACAAAGTTAGATGTATTCAAGGGAACATTGACCATGGAATTTGATGGGGAAGTTATTGATTTCAATATTTCTGATGCTATGATATATCCTCATGATGGTCACTCTTGTTTCTCTATTGATGTGATTGACTCTTGGGCGCAGAAATTCCTTGATGATTTGAGTGAGGATGCACTTGAAAAGACTCTCACGCAAAGCGTTGGACTAAAAAACGAAGGGTTAGCAACTAGGCATGCACACGGCAATAACAAGGAACATCTTGCCGTGCCTATTCAAGAAGAATTGGTGGAGATGGTTGCTGCCCTAGAGTCAAATCCAAGGCATATTGGTAAGTCTCCTAACCTAATTTCAATTCCCAATTCGACTAACAAGTTGCTTCCTTCTGTAATCCAGCCCCATTCCTTAGAGCTTAAACCATTGCCAAGCCATTTGAAATATGTGTTTTTGGGAAAACAAGAGACGCTGCCCGTCATCATCTCTTCTTCACTCACTGCACAAGAGGAGGAAAAAGTTGGTGAGGGTGCTTCGGGAATACAAAACTGCCATTGGGTGGACATTGGCCGATATCAAGGGAATTAGCCCTACCACTTGCATGCATCGAATACTCTTGGAAGAAGGAGCCAAACCATCTAGAGAAGCACAACGCTGGCTCAATCCACCCATGATGGACGTTGTGAAGAAGGAAATCATCAAGCTACTAGATTGTGGAGTGATTTACCCAATTTCTGATAGCCATTGGGTCTTGCCGGTCCAAGTTGTTCCTAAGAAGTCCGGAGTCACTGTGGTAAAAAATGAAGATAATGAGCTTGTGCCCACCCGAATCCAAACCGGATGGAGAGTTTGTATTGACTATCGGAAGCTTAACGCTACGACAAGAAAAGATCACTTCTCGCTGCCCTTTATTGATCAAATGCTGGAAAGGTTAGCCGGTCATTCATTTTATTGTTTTCTTGATGGCTATTCGGGTTATAATCAGATTGTGATAGCTCCCGATGACCAAGAAAAGACTACCTTCACATATCCCTTTGGTACCTTTGCTTATCGACGCATGCCATTTGGGCTATGTAACGCACCTGCCACATTCCAAATGTGTATGGTAAGTATTTTCTCAGAATTTGTGGAAAAGATCATTGAAGTGTTTATGGATGACTTTAGTGTTTTTGGAGACTCATTTGATGCATGCTTGAATAATCTTACTCTGATCTAACAACGATGCATCGAAACTAATCTTGTCTTGAATTGGGAAAAGTGCCATTTTATGGTAAAACAAGGTATAGTTTTGGGGCACATCATATCAGAAAAAGGGATTGAGGTTGATAAATCTAAAATAGATCTTGTACGTCACTTACCCTCTCCCACTTCGGTGAGGGAGGTTCGTTCTTTTCTTGGCCATGCAGGATTTTATAGCAGATTCATCAAGGATTTCTCAAAAATTTCCCAACCCCTTTGCCATTTACTCCAAAAGGAAGTAGCCTTCGAGTTCAACAAGGAGTGTGAGACCGTTTTCAAAACCCTCAAGGACATGTTAAGTTCGGCTCCCATCATCATGCCACCAGATTGGAGCCTTCCATTTGAGCTAATGTGTGATGCATCCGATTATGCCATTGGTGTTGTTTTAGGCCAAAGGAGGAATAAACAGCCCCACGTCATCCACTACGCTTCCTGGACACTAAATAATGCTCAATTGAATTATTCTACCACTGAGAAAGAACTTCTTACAGTTGTATTTGCTTTAGATAAATTTCGTTCATACTTACTTGGCATTAAAGTGATTGTATATTCTGACCATGCAGCGTTGAAGTACCTCCTCACCAAGAAGGAGGCCAAACCAAGGCTAATTCGTTGGATGCTCCTACTTCAAGAGTTCAACATTGAAATAAGAGACAAAAAAAGGAGCGAAAACGTGGTGGCTGACCACCTCAGCCGATTGGTGCACGAGGAGGACTCCTTACCCATTCTAGAGACCTTCCCTGACGAGCAATTACTGTCCCTAGAGGTAAGTGGGCCCTGGTATGCTGATTTGGTCAATTATTTGGTCACAAAACAAGTTCCTAGCACTCTAGATAAATACAAGCGTGATAAACTCAGAAATGATGCACGATTTTATGTGTGGGATGATCCATATTTGTGGAAGTATTGTCCTGACCAAATTATTCGTAGATGTGTGCACAATTCTGAGTTTAATTCAATTCTTGCATTTTGCCTTAGTTATGCATGTGGGGGTCATTTTGGCACCCAAAGGACAACCCTTAAGGTTTTAGAGAATGGTTTCTATTGGCCTACATTGTTTAAGGATGCTAGAACATTTTGTATAACTTGTAATAGATGCCAAAGAACATGTACAATCGGAGCCAAAAACCAAATGCCCGCAAACCCCCATCTTTAATGTGGAGATCTTTGATGTATGGGGTATGGATTTCATGGGACCCTTTCCGCCCTCATATGGTTTTACTTATATTTTGCTAGCCGTTGATTATGTGTCGAAATGGGTGGAAGCCAAAGCCACCCATACTAACGATTCTAGAGTGGTGACAAATTTTATCAAGGCTAACATCTTTTCCAGATTTGGCATGCCGAGGGTGTTCATAAGCGATGAAGGCTCCCACTTTTGCAATCGCACCATTGAGGCACTGTTTAAAAAGTACAATGTGAAGCATCGGGTTTCCACGCCACCCTCAAACAAGTGGCCAAGTCGAAGTCTTGAATAGAGAAATCAAGCAAATCTTGGAGAAGACTGTTGGGCCAAACCAGAAGGATTTGAGCTTGCATTTAGATGATGCACTGTGGGCATATTGCACTGCCTACAAAACACCTCCAGGGATGTCTCCATTTCGACTAATCTACGGCAAGCCGTGTTACTTACCTGTGGAACTGGAGCACAAAGCTCACTGGACTGTGAAAACATTCAATTTGGACTTAGATGCTGCTGGAATGAATAGGAAGCTCCAACTGAATGAACTTGAGGAGATACGGAATGAAGCCTATGAGAATGCACGAATTTACACGAAGAAAACAAAGGCGTTTCATGACAAAATGATTCGGGGAAAAACATTCTCAATTGCACAGAAAGTGCTACTATTCAATTCCCGTCTACGATTGTTCCCTGGTAAGTTACGGTCTAAATGGATTGGGCCATTTGTTGTCACTAATGTATTTTCCCATGGTGCAGTGCAAGTTAAAAGCTTAAGGAACGGCGACGAATTCAAAGTGAACGGGCATCGCCTAAAGCTATACTATGAGAGTGATGTGGGGCAGATTATGGAAGAAATCCCACTCAGTGTCGTGGGCCCTATCCAAGCTTAGAAGGAAGTTTCATCCGGTTGCAAGATGTTAAAGCAAGCGCTTCTTGGGAGGCAACCCATGTTTTGCGTTCCTAAAAACCTTCCCTTTTCTGCAATTTTATTTTGCCATGATTGTCATTTTTATTTATTGCTTGTTTAATTGTTTTTGGTGTGGGTTTATTTTTGAAACATTGACAGATATGCAAGGTATTTTACATTAAAATTCGTTGAAAATGAACAGGAGGCAGAAAAATACAAAAGGGAGCCTTCACAAAGGCTGCTTAGGAGAAGTCTCAGTAGTCGGTGGAGCATCAGCAGTCGGCGGAGCCAAAGAAGGAGGATGTATCGGAGGTTGATCATTAGGATCTTCACTACGCGGTACAGCCCCAAAAGACGAAGGCAAATGCTGTTGGAACAAACCCACAAACCTCTGATGATTAAGTAAAATCTGACCATCAGATTCCTGCATCTAGTCAATCTTCCTCTTCATGTTTGTAGCATAGTTATGTGCAAGCTTGTGCAACTGTTTATTCTCATGCTTGAGCCCTCTAATCTCCTGTTTGAGACTCATCACTTCAGCCGCTAATGATTCAACTTGACGGGTTCAAGCAAATAGACGTTGGGCCATATTAGACACAGAACCCGCACACTACACACTGAGAGCCAGAGAATCCTTAACAACCAACTTATCAGACTGTTTGGAAAGTAGTCTGTTATTTTTGGGAGTGACAAGGTTCCGTGCCACCACCGCAGCGGTCATATCATTCTTCATCACCGAATCCCCAACGGTAAGAGGACCAGTAGGGGATATGAAGGATGGGCGCCATATGTTGTCTGGAGAAGGCATGGATGCCTCTTCACCAAGGTTCAAGTCAAAACGACGGTCGAATGGGCCAGACATTTTCAAAGGTGTTGAAGAAAGAAGAGGTCGGACAAATCGAGATCTTTGAAGTGCAATGAAGGGAGTTTCTACGGGCAGAAATTCAAGTGTGCTTAGAAACAAACTGCTTATCCTCTATAAAAATCAGCACTCGACGGGATTTCAGAGATCGAAGAGGCGAGCTCAGAAATCAAAGATGCCAATTCAAAGCTAGAACTCATGCCTATTTCATTCAAAGCATGCTATTGATTTGCATAACACATATTCAAGATGAAGTTGTGTAGTGACCACCAAAGCCAAATTGTCGTGCCCCTATTTCCCCGTTGAGCCTTGTTAAGCCTATGTTCTTTGTTAATCCACACTATCCTTACCTAGCCTAGTTTTAGGACCATCCATACCCTTGTTCTTGAAGCATAGTAAAGGATGACTTAAAATGAACTTCTTTTTTATCAATGTATTGCAGAAAGCAAGTGTGGGGGAAGTGATTCTTGTGTGTGTGTGTGTGCCAAAGTCCTTAATAAGACATGGGTAGAAAAGAAAAAAAAAAGAGTGAAAAGAAAAAAGTTTGTTAAAAAAGGGTCCAAAACATTGAATTCAGCCCTAAGTGTTGCATGAATCTTCCCTTGGTATTTAAAAGTTGATTATGCATTCTAAAGTGAAATTCCAAGTGTCTATTTCATTGCTTTGCTTGCTATCGCTTTAAGAACGTTTGTTATTCATATCCTTTCTTTATTAGCCATTACCCCCAAGCTATGTTACAACCCTTGACTTCAATCTTGAGTGTTGTGTGTTTCAATTTGTGGAGTTCGAAATTGGTATGAGCATATGGTGTTACTGGTTCTCGCATCTAAGTAGTAGCATTCCATTCATGAGATCATATCGAAACATGCTTAATAACTCCAGAAAATTGCTTTCTTTGTTATAACATATGTGAGTCCTAGTCTTTCATGTTTACATTAATCTTCTCACATATACTAGTGTAGGGTGTGTAGTAAAAAAATGTGTGTGAAAATAGAGAGTATCTTGTAAGAAATTGAGCAAATTCTCTAAGGCATGTTACTACATTCAAAACATCGTTTTAATTGGTTAATTGTGAACTAGTAAGTGGTGACTGTGATTAAGTATGTGCTCAAGTGTAAAGATGACCAAAATCTGTGGGAATGATGATTTTTAACATGTCAAGTTTCATTAAAAATCCCTGAGGCAAATGTTAGAAGGTCTAGGTTGTGTTTTGTTTGTTTCTTTTGTTCTGTTTTGCTCGAGGACTAGCAAAAGCTAAGTGTGGGGGAATTTCATAGGAGCATATTTATGCGACTGAGTAAGCTTGTTCTCATGCATTTATGTTGTTATTTCTTAATTAATTATGTATTTTAAGCTATTTTCGTGTGTTTGTAGGTCCATAGGCCTTATGAAGCAATAAGATGCATTTTGGTACATTTTGGAGCAGTTTGGGCTTGGAATGAATAGCACATGCATGGAGCAAGGTGGATGGATGAAATTGAAGACTAAAGAGGCTAGGAATGTGTTAAAGAGAAAGAAGAATTAATGTAAAAAGGACAAAGAGCTCAGCCACAAAGGGGTATCACTCCACCATTCACCTTTCCATCATTGCCGTGCACCACCATTGCACTCCCTTTAGATTCCTATGTCGTGCATCATCATCCATGTTCCCTCCATTGACTCATTTGTAGCATCATTCCACCTCCCTTTCCTTTCTCTACCATGTGCACAATCATTCATATTCCCTAGCTGCAACACCACTCCATTTTACCCCCATGCTTTGCATCATCACTTCACTTTCACCTTTGAATCATTTCAAACACCAATCATTGCACTCAATTGCTACACCATTCCTTGTTCCCTCCATCATTTCAGATTTCATGCATCATTACATTGAATCATTGCACTCAATTGCTACACCATTCCTTGTTCCCTCCATCATTTCAGATTTCATGCATCATTGCACTCAATTGCTACACCACTCCATGCTCCCTTCCATTGCCATGCACTTCCTCTATAAAAGGAAGTGTGTGTAACATAAATTTAGTTCATACTTTGTTAGATCATTCACTCTCATTTCAACACAACCTTCATCCAAACACATCCATTCATCTTCACATCCATTCTCCCATACAAACAAACCTTCAAACACTCACCAACACCTTGTGCCGTAGCAAAGGAAGGGAAGGAAAGTGCTTGGACGTGCTTGCTGTCCAACTTGGATCGTTGGAGCGTTTAGGTGTTTTCTTTCTTTTGTTTCTAATGTTTAAATTCATTTCCTTTCATTTTGTTGTAAATATGAGTGGCTAAACCCCTCTTGGCTAGGGGTGATTTCAAAGCCATGACTATGTGTGCAATATAATTTGATAAATTCCAGTTATGAACTCTTGAATCGTGAATGCAATTGGCTTAACTATTTAATTGATAACTTATTTGTACTTGTTAATTAAGGGTCGACACTTAATTGGCATGCATAAATCCGTTGCTAGAATATAAGGAAGTTTCACATAATCCTTACAAACTTATATTCACATGTAGTGAAGGTCGCTTATAAACGATCGCGTTAAGTTCAATTCCTAGCATGAGTGACATGATGTCATAGTTGCAAGTGCTTTGTCAATGCTTATGATTTTCATTAGACATAATGATCTTTGATTGTATCTCTATTATGATGTCATGTAGGGAACTTTTGAAGAATGTTTTGGGTTGTCGAATGATGTCATCCAATCCAATAAAACAAGGAAAATCTGAGAGTTAACTAGTGATGTCACGGTTAATTTGGGACATTGTCATTCATAATTCAATGAAGTAGTAACTGGAAATCGAGTTATTTGCATACATGTCATGTGTGGAGAAAAAGCCTCTAGCTATCCCATCCATCATCTTATTTCTCACATTTGTTTTACAATCTGTCTAGTTTTTCATACTTGTTTGTTTGTTTCAACTTCATCCAAATCAAAACCCCCCTTTTAGTTTCTTGTTTCAAAGTGTTTCAAATCTGTTTTAGTTTGTGTTTTTAAGTGTTTTGATTCAAGTAAAAGTCAATTTTCGTCCAAAGTCATTCCTAGTGTCTAGTTTAAGTTTATTTGGTTGTTTTAAGCCGTTTTGAGTATTTTATGTTTGCTTTGAGTCTTGTGAGTCTTGTTAAGTGTTTTTAAGTTTAGTTTTATGTTTTTGAGTCAGTTTAGAGGTTATTAGCAAGCCCTCCTAATCCCTAGTCTAGAACGATCCCTACTTATACTTGTACTACAATTGTCAAAAGAGGGTTAAATTTGTGTGTTAAGATAATTTTCGCATCAATCTCCCTCCTATAATTGAACATTTTATTATTTGCAGTAGGTTTTTAATCTCAATGAACACATCAAGTATTCTCTTCTCTATCATTAGAAGGAACATAATTACCAGAAGAAAAAAAAATTGCACAATTTGGATTGGCTTGAATCTTCAGATAACAGTTCAATTCATAGTTTGGGGAGAAAAAGTTTGATATGCTTGTTGTCTGAAGACTTCAGGAACTGAAATATGCTCGTCTGGTCATAAAATGGCATAATGCATAAGAAAAGCAAAGATTTCTTGTTACTAAATTTTATGTTCAGCATTTACTTTGATTTATTTTTTATTGTTCCTGTTTATAGATTTAGACCAGGCCCTAGGTATGGAGAGTTTAAATGTGAGATACAGCTAGAGGTGTATCCTCTTGTTATTTTGTTATTTTGTTTTGTTGGTTATTTGGTATGAGGTTCTCTTTGAAAATTATCCTCTTGTGGATATGTTGCTTACCGTTCATTTGTCCTCTACTATTTTTCCCTCCATCCCTTCTATTTTCTTCCTTCCCATAGATGGGTACTTTTTATTTGTTATAGATACCGGCATAGTTTGGGTTTGGAATGCTATACATGTTTAGGATGGGGATCATGAAGGGTCGTACAGATATAATTGCCCCAGTTATGTTTCCCTCGTTATATACACCCATGATTCCTATGTTCCAACTAAAGCTCAGTTATCAATTCCCTTTTCCAAGTTAATGTTCTCTGTGGCCAGCACTGCTTTTGATTCATTTATGGCTGTAAAATTAATATTCACTTTTATGCATGGTGAATTTTTAGTCCAAGTTCAAGTATTCACTCTTATCATTAATTTTACCAAGTCCAAGTATCTAAAATGAATTTAGCGTATGTTGATTCTCCACTCATTCATGTGTTGTTTTTTTTGCATGTGAAGGTATGGATGAATATGAGACTCAATTCTTTGTTCTTTTGAACGTTTAGATTATAATGGCACAAGTCTTTACTATGAATGCACAATTGTTGAGGTATAGACAACAACAAAGGAGACAACGGGAAATAGCTAGTTTAGAGCATAGGACATTTGTTAGACTTCATGTTAGGAGAGAGGAAATAAATCGTATCACGAGATTGAGTGATACTAATTGTTTGTGGGAGTTGCGAATGGATAGGAATGCATTTGCAATTTTATGTGATTTACTACAAACTCGTGGTGGATTGGTAGATGATGGTCATGTTACAATAGAGGAGTAAGTAGCTACTTTTGTTAACATATTAGGCCACCACAATAAAAATAGGTCAATCCAAGTTAGATTCATTAGGTCTGGTGAAACTGTTAGTCGATATGTCCACAGAGTATTGCGTGCATTGCTCAGTTTGCAAAACCAACCCCTATCCCAGAGGATTGCACGGAATCGAGATGCAAATGCTTTAAGGTAATCATCATAGTAAAATCATTAATAACATAATTATTTGTAGTTGCTAATTAATATAATTTTTCTTTTGTCTAGGGTTGCTTAGGAGTGCTAGATGGAACATATATAGGGGTCACTGTGCTTGATGTCGATAGACCAAGATATAGAACAAGGAAATGTCATATAGCAACTAATGTGTTAGGCGTATGCACACACGACCTCAAATTCGTATATGTGCTATCCAGTTGGGAGGGATCAGCTACTGATTCAAGAGTTCTTGGTGACGCTGTTACTAGAGCTAATGGCCTCAAGGTCCCAACTGGTAAGATAGACAAGTACTTAGTATTTTTCCTTACCTTTGTTGGCCAACAACTAAAATTTATTATCAACTAATATAGGTACATACTATTCGGTTGATTCCGGATATACGAATGGTGAGGGTTTTCTGGCACCGTATAGAGGTACTAGATACCATTTGCAAGAGTGGGAAGACAAATGACGTGCACCTAGGAATCATGAAGAATATTTTAATATGAAACACTCACATACTAGGAATGTGATTGAGAGATGTTTTGGCCTCCTCAAATGACGTTGGGCTATCTTATGAAGTCCTTCCCACTATCCAATCAAGATTCAGGGACGATTGATCACCGCATGTAGTTTACTTCATAATTTTATCAGAATGTATATGGCGGTTGATCCTGAGGAAAATGCAAGGCTTGCATTTGATGAATTACCTATAGGGGAAGATTTACAAGAAGTATTAGCCTACATTGAAACCGTTGAGTCAAGCCAGACATAGACTCAATGGAGGGATGATCTTGCAAGAGAAATATTTGATGAGTGGAAAGGAATGAGGGATTGAAAATTGGTTGACATGGTAGTTGTTGTAATTGTCTTTTATTGAGATGTGGACTCAATGTAGTTGTTGTAATTGGCTTGAAAATTCGTAACATCAAGACTATTAAGATGTTTATTATTGTAATGTGGTAATTGGGAGTTATCTGGATGTTATGGCTTCTTTGATATGTTTATTTGTGTTACTTATGTAATATATGTTTATTTGTGTTACTTATGTAATTAGGAGTTCTCTAATATGTTTATTTGTGTTACTTATGTAATATATGGCTTCTTTGATAGATTATATGGCTACCTCACGTAATTGGATGGATGTACTACTTACTATCCTTGAGGAGATGGTTGCTGATGGTGTTAGGTGTGAGACCGGCAGTTTTAAGGCTGGTACTTTTGTAATGGTTGCCTCCAAGATGAGGGAATAGATTCCTGATATTAATATAAAGTCGAAGCATATACAAAACAAATTGAAGCATCTAAAAGAAAAATATTCATCTGCATATGACATGATGAATACATCTAGATTTGGTTAGGATGATGAGAAAAAATGTGTTGTTGTGGATAGTGATGAAATACTATAGGAGTGGGTGAAGGTAAATTTTGTTTCTTATTCTTTATCAATTAGTTGCTTTGAAAGTCTTAACCTTGATTTCTTTGGGTTTTTATTGTAAAAACATCTCAATGCATCTTGCAAACCAAATAAGCCATTCTCGTTGTATCCATGGCTATGTACGGTGTTTGGAAAGACCAAGCCATGGGTAGTATGGCTAAATCAGCAGCAGATGCAATCGAAAATATGGGTTTTGAAAGTGAGGATTGTAAGACTTCCGAGATGCCTCCACCTTCACCTACCCCATCTCCTTCTATTGCTACATCTAGTGCATCTCAACCTGTTAGGAAGAGGAAGAGGAGTAGGAATGATGGTGATGCAAATATTGAATCTATTACCAGTGAAGGTTGGAATAAAGTTGTTACTGAAATGAAGAAATTAGGTGAAAGTTTTACTTTCAGAGAAGCGAAAGCTAAACTGCCTTCTGAGCTTCAGGCCATGGGTCTCCCATACTATCAGGTGCTAAGAATTTTAATGAAGTTAGTGAAAGATACCAATTTGATGGGTATTTGGTCTACCTTGGATGACTCACGGAAGCCAAATTTCATTAAAGTGTTTATGGAGAGCCTTTGAGCATTTAGGGTTTTAGTATTTGTGGTTTTAGTATGATGAACTTTATGAACTTCTAGGGCTCGTTTGTTTGACCAAATTAGGAAGAACTGGACTGGACTATACTGTAGTCCCTTGTTTGGTCTGCACTAGGATTAGGTTTAATGACCTTAGGTCAGACTCGCTCGGATTATACACCTCCTTACGAGTTCTTAACAAGGATCCCCAATTTCGGGCGAACTCGTAAGCCCTTCTGATAGAGAGAAAACAGTGAGAGAGTCACTCGTCCAAGAACTCCCCAACGTCGCTCGTCCTGCTTGTCCTTATCTCTGCGTCTTCCCTCATCGTCGTCCTTGCCCTGCTCCCTCATCGTCATCGTCTTCACCCTCATCTCTGTGTCTTCCCTCATCTGCATCTGCTCGCCCTCATCTGCTCCGAGTTGTTTGGTAAACTTCGAATGTTCGATTTATTTCGTCGATTTGTTTTGCAGATCGTGATATTACTGAGCTTTATTTGATTTTGTTGTTTTGGGTTTAAGAAATTTTCAGTCATAGACCTCTGCACTTGAACAAATTAGGGTTTTGATTTTTAGGTCAAATTGAGATTAGAATTTGGGGTTTTCATATTTCAACTTTTCTTTCAAATCCGAACTCAGAAACCTGCTTGGCCATAAAATTGACAAGTTTCTTTTGCAAAAGGGACACATACTTCCATCTTTGTTATGTTAGCATAAATCTATGTGGTTTTTCGTTTTTATGTTCTTGGTTCATTAATCTTTACCAGTTTCTCTTTTTATTTTATTAAATTGCATGTAGGGTTGGATGTTTGTGAATTGTTTGGATGAGAAATTGTGTGAGCTGAAGAAATTTTTGTTATGCACTCTTTAATGGTTTGTGGTTATGTTTGAAGTCATATCATCTGTTTGGTTTTGTTTCTGCATTTTTTTATTTCCTTTTACCTTCCTCGAACCACCTTGTTTGAATGGCATTGGAGATAGGCAGGAAGCAATTCCATATGTCATGTCAATGCCCAACCATGATATTACAATGTGAATGTTTTGTACTGTGTGGGGTTGATACTGAACTGCAATATTATGTGGTTGTTGGTTGTAGAGAAAATGAGCATAAACGGAAGTGGCCAGTGCTCAAAACCCAAGGGAAAACAAGTAACAAACAACTCAAAACCCTCGAGTCTATAAGAAGGTATAATTCCTAAACCCATAGATCAATTTTCAACATGGATCTATTGAATGTAGTCCTTGGATGTGTGAAAGTCTGCGTTGCATCTCTGTGAATATGACTTCTGTTATATTATAGAAAAACCTAACTATTTAGGCAATGTAAAAATACGGTATTGTTGGAAATTTGGAATTAGGGTTGTTGGAGGAAGTGTGTGATTGAAAGTTTAGGGCTTTGGGGATATTAGGGATTTTTATTTTTTTGGTGGGGAGAAGCCAATGCCATTGGAGAAGGTTTAAGGGTTCTTTTAGTTGCAGTTTCAATTTCCCAATTTCCCAGTAGGATTAAGAAGAGGAGGAATACTTCTTACTTCATGTCGTGGGCTAGGGCAGAAGATATTTTCCTTTCCACTTCACTTGCTGCCCATCTTGATAGTCCCTCTCTCTCTCTCTCTCTCTCTCTCTCTCTCTCTCTCTCTCTCTCTCTCTCTCTCTCTCTCTCTCTCTCTCTCTCTCTCTCTCTCTCTCTCTCTCTCTCTCTCTAGATCTAATTTGAAATGATTGAAAATTGGGTTTTGTGAATTTTTTTTTTTTTTTGTATGTTTTGGCTGTGAATTGCCTTGTGGAGCTCTATTGAACACTAGGTTACATTGCTATGCAAAATTGAGGCCTTTTTTACTCCATCAAGACTCATGTCCATAAGGACCAAGGCATTTGTCCCAGTTTTGGGGGTATTAGTTTGGATAATTTCAACTTGCTAATATGCAAGCTCACATTTCATATATTTTCAATGAATGTAAAGTTTGTGTCTTGAAAAATGCCCCCTTCATAAAAAGACTTGCTTACGCAAATATTGGACGTTAGATTTGTGTTTTTTAGGGGATAAAGAGTTACATGCAAAACATTTGTCTATCTCTTTGTGTGATGTCTCATTTAAGAATAGAAATATGGTATATGATATATCAGGGGCGGATGGAGGTAGTGCCTTGGGGGACATGTGCCCCCTCTCGCTCATTTTTTGGTTGTAAGATTATTGCATTAATCATATTAAATAATGAATAATTTCTCTTTAGTTCTTGAGTGCCCCGCCTTTCTTCCATGTTTCTCACTCACTCTCATGTTTAAATCTTGTTTTTTTTTAACCATGTTTAAATCTTGTTGAGTAGCATATATTTTGTTAATTACAAATGAGTATGACATTGTTAATACAACAATAAAGAAAAGTTAAATAACAAAGCAACAAAATTAGGTATTTTGTAACAAATATTGAGGGTCCCTAATCCTAACTTAACAAAAATTAGGTATTTTGTAACAAATATCGATTATCATTGTTTAATCCCCAATCTTGAACAAAGTAATTTCTTGGATTAAGCTCTCTGTGCATGATTTCATAATTGACTAATCTTAACACACATGCTACATGTGGAAGACTGTGTCTTTTTCCCCTATCAAAGAGGCAACCAACTCACACAAAGAATAATGCTTTCACGGGATTTCATCATCAGCTGTATATTTGTTGATCCAACATTAATTGTGACTTGGCTGGTTATTTTTGGGCTGTTGATGCAGTTAGTTGTTTCAGAATTCTTTGTATACCGTTTCTTTTGAACTAGTTCATTTCATATCATAATCACTTCATTTCCATCACCCTTAATAACAATAATATTACATATATAATGTCCTTATTTTTTTTTTCCTTTTTTTTTTGTTTGGATATATATGGATCGAAGGAAGCTTTTATTGATCTTATTGTTAGAGATGTCTCATTTAGAGACAATTTGCATTTGTACGATTCTTGTGTTGCTGATGCTAAGGGTCAAACAGAGACATGTTGAACAATGCACTTTGACTAACCATTCACTTGTTAGATGAGAGATTGATTTGTGTTATCTGAATGGTATAATAGGGAATACTGATATTGAATGTGTCAACGAATTGAGAATGGATAGGACTTTTGGCATATTATGTGACTTACTTCGTCAAGATGGGAGGGTAAAAATGGATGGTTTGGTGTCTGTAGAGGAGCAGGTGTGTATGACTTTACAAATACTAGCACATCATACTAAGAATCGTAGTGTTGGTGGTAGATTTTATAGGTCGAGAGAGACTATAAGTAGGTATTTCAATAGTGTATTGCAAGGAATTTTGCGATTACAAGGTATCCTACTAGAAGTCCCTCAGCCTGTGCCTATTGATTCTACAGATCCTAGGTGACGATGTTTTAAGGTATGTTGATAATTTTTTTCATTTTCCCTAAGCTTTAACTCTTCATTCCCTTTGTATAAATTAACAAAAGCTTTTTTTTTTTTTTTTTTTTTTTTTTATAATTGCTTGGGAGCATTAGATGGAACACACATTGATGTGCATGTACCTGAAATTGACAAACCAAGATACCGAACTAGAAAGGGTCTAGTCGCAACTAATGTGTTAGGTGTGTGTTCAGGAGATATGCAGTTCATATATGTGTTTCCGGGGTGGGAGGGTTCCGCATCAGACTTTAGAGTGCTATATGATGCAATTACTAGGCCTAATGGTTTAAAGGTACCAGCGGGTAAGACTATTAGTTAGTCTCAACTTTGTAAGTTAGGTCTAATTTTGTTTGTGAACTACAAAATACTAATAAGGTCTTCTTCTTTTTTATTAGGTTATTATTACCTTGTAGATGGTGGTTATACAAATGGTGAAGGATTCCTTGCACCCTATAGAGGAATACCTTATCATTTATCTGAATGGGAGGGACGAACACCTTCTAATAAGGAAGAATATTTTAACATGAAGCATTCTAAGGCAAGGAATGTAATTGAATGCTGTTTTGGCTTGCTAAAAGGAAGGTGGAGGATACTAAGGAGTCCATCTCTCTATCCGATAAGGACACAAGGTCGAATAATTACCGCTTGATGCCTATTACACAATCTTATTAGGCAAGAGATGTATGTAGATCCAATGGAGAATTTTCCAATAATAGAAGATGGACAAAATATAGAAGAAGGTGAATATGTTGGTAGTGTTGAAACATCTGACCAGTGAACTGCAAAAAGGAATGCCATGGCTCATGAAATGTATAATGAGTGGAGAGCAATTAGGAACCAGCAATCGAACTAGCTATATGTGTTAATGATAACATTTTATTTTAGTTTTCCTTTTTATCATGCATATGTTGGATATTAGCAAAATGATTATATTGCTTATCAGTGAATGTCATTCGATTTATTGATTGGATGGTATGCAAATTAATTGGATATTATGCAAATTGATTGGATATTATGCAAATTGCTTCTTTGTATTGTATTTTAGTACATTCAAATATTTTTTGTTTAGGTATGGATAACGATAATAATTTGAATGCTGCTCAATAGCCAAAAAGAAGAAGGCGTAAATGGGAAGCATTTGAGGAAGAAGTATTACTATCCGTTCTTGAGGATATTGTTGCTCGGAAGCAACGGTGTGACACAGGTGCTTTCAAACAAGGTACTTTGATTGAAATAGCGAAAGCTGTCAATGTTTTATGTCCTAATTCAAATATAAAGGCAACTCCACATATTGAGTCAAAGTTGAAGAAATGGAAAAAAAACATATAGTTTGGTCCTTGACATAATAAACACAAGTGGATTTGCATGGAATGATGTCAAAAAGTGCGTTGAAGTTGACAGTGATGACGCATGGCAAACTTATATGCAGGTTCATATCCTATTTTATTTATACATTAGATATATTCTTGCTGATATATTTGTTACGCATGCTAAATTTTAGTTTTCTATGTTGATATAATCTTAGAAAAATAAAGAAGTCGATGGATGGAGAAGCAAACCATTTCCACTGTATGATATATTTGCATATATATTTGGAAAAGATCAAGCTACGAGTAATGTAGCCAAAACCCCTGCTGAAATGATGGAGGAACAAAGTCATGATCAGGTTGGTGCAAGTGATATTGGAGGTGAAAATGTTGTTTCTTCAATGAACCAACAAAGCATCCCATCTGAAAATAGCCAAAGAAAGAGGAAAAGAGCTATGGGAAGTTCAAGTGATGGAACCGAGGTAATTATCAGTGGACTGAAAGAATTTTATGTTGAAAGTGGGAAGAGGATGCAAATGGTAACTGAAGCTTTAGTTCAAGGTACTGCAGATCATAGTGACATAGCTAACGAACTTGGAGCAATGGGTCTTTCGCCTATGGATCAAATTGATGCATTGACTCTTATTTTGGAAAACCCACAAAATGTGGGAGTGTTCAAGGCAATCAATTCGGAACTCAAGAAAGTGTTCGTCCAAAGGCTTTTAAGCGACAAAGCAAGCGGATGAGTATATTATGTGGTGCCTTTTGACATTGATGTATTTTATTAATTGTACAATCTTAGGTTATGGCTTCTAACTTAGCTTTGCACTATGAAGTATTTTGGCTAATGTTAACTAGGATTTTGTAAATTATGGAGATTTACTTTGGAATGCTATACTATAGTTAATTGGCATTTTGTAAAATATCTTGGATGAAAGTTTTAGTGAATGATGTTTTAAAAGTCAATCAGTGGCAAAGATTGACTTGTCACAAGTATCTTCTTATGTACTTGCATTTGTTGAAGTTGCATGTATTGGGCATCTTCTTTTTCTTCTTTTGGGTGATAGAGTTTAAACCAAGTTACATTTGCAGATTAAAAGAGCTTAGAGAAGGGATATGGATTAAAAGAGCTCAGAGTTTGTGTACACGGATCCCATAAGTCAGTGAGAGCTTAGCTGCAAAAGCTTTTATATAGAATAGAGTTGAGAAATTCCATAGTTCAAGTTCCCAAACACTCACTTTGCTTCCTGAATGTGCCTTAAGGGGTGGGGAGTCTCATCCACTTGAAATGTAATGTTGGTCATTATATGATAAGCTGAAGAATTCTAAAAATTTATAAATATTTGATCACCAATTTGCCATCTTAAACTCAACTATAATATGTCCCAATTCTATTAGTAGGTACTAAAAACAAAACAATTGTCCTTTCTTTTTTAAGATTCATAATATACATGGAAAAAATATGCTCCAATTTAGATTATGAGATTTGTAGCATTACTCTATTACACAATGGCAAAAATTTTAGGGCATTGGGCACAGTTATTGGAGCTATTAAAATAGAACAATAACGTAGTCCTAGTCTAAGCAAACACAAATCTAGTGAACAATATCTTTTCATTATCCTGCTTCTTAGTCTGACACTGCACCAAACGCTTTACTAAGTTAGTCCAACTTAGTCTAATCTAAGCCAGTCCAGCTTAGTCCCTGCAACTGTTCAGTCCGAGACAGTCCGGTGCAACAAACGCACCCCTATTGGACACCCAGGGTCAAAACCATCATTTTACTATGTAATAGACCAAAAATGCAAGACTTGAAGAACAATTGAAGGGAAAAATTGGAAGAACACTGGTGAATGAACAGTACCACGTTTTTCTCTTGCAGTATGTATGTATGTATGTAGGAATGGGCAAAATACCCATGGGTTTGGGTAACCGCGGTTACCCGCCCATTTAAAGTTCACGATTACGGTTATGGGTAACCATTTAGACGAATAAACGCTAATGGATATAACCATTTATTCGTGAAATTTAAATGGCCGGTTGTGGGTATTACCAGCGGTTATAATGGGTATCCATCGATTATGGGTATTACCCACAATTATAACTAGGGGTGGAAAAAAATACCGAATTTCCCAAATTAAACCAAAAAATTCCTGAAACCATACCGAAAAAATACCAAACCGAAGATCCCAAAACATTTAGTACCCAATACCGAACCAAACCGAAATTTTCGGTACAGGAATCGGTTTCAAGTTTTTGTTTTTTGGGTATTCCCAAACCGAACAGAAATAAAAAATATATATATTATTTAATTTTTAAATTTATATTTGAAATTGTAACAACCGTCGGATTCAGTTGAGATTTAATCTCAACCATTGAATAGAAATCAAACCCTACACCTACACTTTGTCTCTCTCGTCTCTCTCGACACTTAGTTCGTTCACTCTCTCTCAAGACTTGCCTCAGACTTAAACCCTCACCTCACCACCTGATTTGTCTCTCCGTTTTCGAATCCGGCCACTCAAGTGACTCACCTGAGTCACATCTCTCTCGCTATCACCTCTTTGGATTTCTCATCCCACACAGAGTCACAGTGGACGAGCCTTCCTTCACGAATCACGACCATCGACGCCACTCTCCTTCTCAATCTCTCTCGATTCCAGTCATCCAGTGCACTGTGCAATTCTCCCCCAAATTAGGTAAAGTTCACAAGCTAATTTAGGGTTTGAATTTTAATTTAGGGTTGGAATTCGAGATTAGGGTTTGTGAAATTTAGCACTTGGAATATAGAGTATACTGCATACTGAGGGTTTAGGGGTTGAATGGGTGGTTGGAATTCGAGATTAGGGTTTCTTTTATGTCACAGACTCACAATTGAAGCATAAATTTGTTATGGGTTGATAGTTCATAATTCATAGTTCATAGTTGTAGCAATAATTGCAGTTGCTGAAATGAATTTCGAGAGTTTGTGTAAATTGATGAATGGAGTTCAGAATTAACCATGGGATTTTGGGATGTTTCTAATGCAGCACCATCAACGTAGTTGCATCTGCATCCTCAACCAATGTTCATACTGGTTCTACCAAGGCCATGGACATGGATGTGATTGTGAGCGTACCCTTTGCGTTGGTGGATGAGATATCTGATGCATCACTAGCAGCAGAGGATGGTTTGCAGCTTGGAGATACCTGTAATACTTGTAAGGCAGGGTGCTCAAGTCAACTTAACCATGACACCTAGAACATGGCAAGGTAGGGGTCTACTCGGGTAAGTGTCGTTTTATTTCGTTTCATTTTTCTTTTGTTAAATGCATTCATGATTTGATACTTGTCATAACTTCTTTGTTAGGGAGGGCATTGGTTAACATTTCGTATTAATGCTATTGAGGTTCTTAAAAGTTCTCCAAAGAAAACCTTTGGTTAGGAAATTGTTATATTGCCAACTATGTTACGTTTAAAGTTATTCTCTTCTTAATATGTTAGTATATCAGCATATTTGGTCTAAGCATCATCGTAAGGCATTATAACTGGAGTTTTCTGATAGATATGGTTTACATTTGATAATGCCATCTATGTGTGGGTGAATCGAATGCCCTTTCTTGGGGTTTTGTTTTTTGAATTGCACAGTAGTATACGCAGTAAGCTATAATAAGTGGAGAACAGATTTTCCTCGCGACATTTAACAGTTTTATTAATCTCAAATTTTTTTGAAGTTGTTCTTCCTCCAAGTTCGTTTCCAGACCATTTTTAGTCTTCCACCCTATATTGTCAGTCACTTTTTGTCCTCAAGACATGGATTCCCATTCTTGCAGAGAACTTTTGGTTCATGGGAAAACATGGAAGGTTGAGGCCTTATATTCAAAAGGTTAAATTTTAAGCCCAATATGCCAAGTTTTAGTCCAAAAGCCCAAAACTATTTCGGGATTCCCGATTTGTCCCAAAATCCCGAAACTATTTCGGGATTCTCGAAAATTGGGATTTCTGAAAATTTGGTTTGGGATCAGTCTCAAAATTAGGATTCCCGAAAATCTCGATTTGGGAATCGGGACAAGAGTTTTGGTTCGGTATCCCATTTAATTTTAATATATGTAAAATAAAAAAAAATTAAAACCGTAATTGAAAAGTAATTAGAATTAACGTCAATTTTTTGCTGCTATGAAGTTGGAATTGAAAGAACCTGAGATGAATTTTTGTTGGTTTTGATTATTTGGAGGAGAAAATGTCGATGGACAAAAAGTGTTTGTGGAATATTTGAAAATGTGGAAGATTGTGAACCAATTGATATTCTGTACTTTTGGAATTGGTTATGTTCAAGTTAAGAAAGAAGCTTTTAGTTCCTTTAACTTTACCATAAAGTTACAACTGACAAGGTTAATTGACGTTATTTTGCAACTTTGAATAATTTAGTATTCAAGATAATGACTATTTTTTGTTTTTAGAAGCTTTACTTTGTAATCATATGGATTATAATTAAAGATTTGTTTGGGTGTAGCAAAAAAATATCGTTCGTAAATTATTATTTGAATGATTGGAATTGTATAATGACTTAAATGATTACAATAGGGAAATGCATGCTAAAATGTACCTATAACGGTGTTTAATTGTCAAAAAACGAAAATTATGACAAATTTTTCTTTTGTAATTTTCAAGTTGTTAAAAAAAACATGTAGATGGGTGAAAAAAGGGGTCAATGGGTAAAAAAATGATAAATGGGTAAACGGGTAAATGGTTATGGTTAAATGGGTACACGGTTATGGGTATGGTTAACCGTTTATAAATGGTTATGGGTATGGGTTAACCGTTTATGCAATTATCCAAAGAGTAAACGGTTATGCGGGTATGAACATAAACGGTTATGGATAAATAACCGCAGTTACCCGTCCGCCATAACCATTGTCCATCCCTACATGTGTAGGTGTGTGTGTATAACTTGGTTTCTTATGTATTGTAGGGTTTTGTCTTATTAGGATTTTGTCATCTATTAGTATAAATAGATGATCTAAAGAGCAATTTAAGACATAAGATTGTGAGGCATTGATAGGATGCACACCATAAAGTAGCACACAAATGTCCTATTGATTTTCCTTATTAACAATAAGATTTGTCAATTGTAGCATATGAAAATAAGGGTCTTTCCCGCAGAAGATTGTTTTATGTAACTACTTATAATGTCACAAAAACTAGTTGCTGTCCCTACTGACCAGCCACCGAAAAATAATTATTAGACCGACTTACACTTATCTAAATTCTACGAACTTTTATATGCAGATACTAGACACAAAGAGCTACACTCACACAAATTTTTGGGTTTTTTGGAGTTGATTTGCTATTTAAATTAAATCGAACAAAAACAGGACAGAAACAGATATTAAGTAGTTCACAAATTAAGAAAAACGAGTTAGGGGTATTGTTATCCACCACCAAATAATCATGCAAACATGTTATGTTTCATTCAAATTTCTTTTATTTCCGGATGAAGATGCTCAAGTTGGCTCAATGTTAGAATTCAACATATTACTCTTTCTTACGTAGTATGTTAAGAGAATGGCGTTTTCAACTTAACTTAGTTCCTAGCATGCAATCTAGAATGGCGTGTTCATAGATTTAACAAGAAGAAATCATTAAGAACGAAAAAAGTTTGAGTCATCACAAGGCATCGTAAGTACTAGCATTGTCTTACTTATCCTAGAAATTGGTTCACATGTTAATCGCAATTAACAAGTACTACTCTAGAACATATGTAGGTCCTCATTCGACAAGGGCAGGCACACACATATTCATAGCATTAGAATCCTAGATATGCTTACTAAGTATGCATCCATAGAAAACAAATAACACTAGTACCAAAAACACTTTGCGCGACGCAAGTCCTTCGTCGCGCAAAGTCCCAAAACATCGCGCAAAACTTAGTACAACAAACCTTCGTCGTGCAAAGGCAGTGACAGAAGGCTTTGCGCGACGAACATGGGCATGCGTCGCGCAAACAGGCTTTGCACGACGTATGCCCATGTTCGTCGCGCAAAGCCTGTTTGCGTGACGTAGCCTACGTCGCGCAAAGCCTTATTAAAAAATATAAAAAAATATTTTTGGCCAAAACCACATCTTTGCGCGACCTAGCCTATGTCGCGCAAAGCCTTATAAAAAAATATTTTTGGCCAAAACTACATCTTTGCGCTACCTAACCTACGTCGCGCAAAGCCTTATTAAAAATTGAAAAAATTGTTGTGGTCTATTTTATCTGACAGAGGGACTAGGGCCGGCGGCAGAGAGAGAGAGGAGAGAGATGTGTGTTTGTAGAATTGTAGGGGAATGTGTGTGTTGTTATCCCTCCTACATTGTGCCTTTATTTATAGTAGTAAAGGGAGAGAAGATATTCCTTCTTCTCCAAGTAATACAAGTTGTAATAGGAAAGGATAACTAGAATCAAATCTTATCTAGGATTTACACAATCATACTTAAACTAGGAATGTTTACAACACTCCCCCTTGAGTGTGTAAATACTCAAGGTAGATTCAGCATCATGCAGAAGTTGAGGAAGTCGACTCGTCGACATTGATTCCAAGGAACAACGCTTATTCTCAATAAGGTAGGAACTTGCATAAGTAGTAAGTCTCACTAAAAAACCCTAAGGCTATGGCAAAAACCCAAGTAGGGACAAAATCCATAGTCTAAGGAAAAATGCATGAGAAATGCAAAGTCAAAAGAAACGTCTACAGGACGTCATCAGGGATATGACCAGCCCAAGGTGGGTGCCTCGTTAAAACCTAGTTAGGTAGCAAAAACCCAGTGGGAAAAATGCTCCTAATCGTAGGGAAAAAGAGTACATTAAGATCAAGCAAGTATCTAGAAGATACTCCCCCTGAGTTTGACATAATTCCAAAGAGAAATAGCAAAGTTACAACTCAGAAAGTTTACGCATACCAATTCCATGAACAAGCTTCTGAAACGTCGCCTTCGGTAGTGATTTGGTGAAGAGGTCGGCCAGATTGTCTTGTGATCGGATTTGCGTGACTTCAATCTTCTGATGCTCTTGTTGTTGATGTGTAAAGAAGAACTTCGGCGCAATATGCTTGGTGTTGTCTCCTTTGATGTAACCCTTCTTGAGCTGTTCGATGCAAGCTGCGTTGTCTTCAAAAATCGTCGTCGGGGCATTAACGGCAGGATGAAGATCACAGGAGCTTCGAATATGGCCCACTACTGCTCTCAACCAAAAGCATTCCCGAGTTGCTTCATGTAAGGCGAGAATTTCAGCATGGTTAGACGAAGTGGCAACTAAGGTCTGTTTAGTTGACCTCCAAGATATTGCGGTGCCTCCAACGGTAAAGACATAACCCGTTTGAGAACGCGCCTTGTGCGGATCAGATAAGTATCCAGCGTCGGCATAACCAATAAGGCGAGAATCAACCCGATGAGCATAGGGTGCGGCATCACTCGAGGATTCGTAGGGATAGAATAAGCCCAAATCCGTAGTACCCTTAAGGTAACGGAAGATGTCTTTCACGCCAGTCCAATGTCTGCGTGTTGGTGCATTGCTGTATCTT
The DNA here is from genome assembly GCF_916048215.2 of Malus sylvestris. NCBI lineage: Eukaryota > Viridiplantae > Streptophyta > Magnoliopsida > Rosales > Rosaceae > Malus > Malus sylvestris. The sequence goes on from NC_062275.1 coordinate 33,594,046, forward strand.
GCCAAAAGATTAACAGCGAAGGAGATGTCGGGTCTAGTGCATTGAGCTAAGTACAATAAAGCGCCTATCGCACTTAGATAAGGAACTTCAGGCTCCAAAATCTCTTCATCATCCTCCTTCGGACGGAAGGGATCTCGCTTTGCATCTAGCGTACGAACGACCATAGGAGTACTCGAAGGCTTCGCTTTATCCTCATTAAAACGGCGCAACACCTTCTGGGTGTAGTTCGATTGATGTACTAGGATTCCATCCGAACAATGCTCTATCTCGAGGCCGAGACAGTATCAAGTCTTACCTAGATCTTTCATCTCAAATTCCGACTTCAGGTGCGAAGCAGTTCTCGCGAGCTCTTCAGGAGTTCCGATGAGATTCATGTCATCGACATATACTGCAACAATCGCAAATCCGGAATGTGACTTCTTAATGAACACACAAGGGCATAGTTCGTTATTCACATATCCCTGACTAGTCAAATACTCACTTAAACGGTTATACCACATTCTTCCGGATTGTTTCAAACCGTATAGTGAACGCCTCAGCCGAATTGAGAGCGTGTTCCGGGGTTTGGAAATATTTGAACCAGTCAATGTAAGTCCTTCGGGAACTTTCATATAAATTTCCGTATCAAGATCCCCATAGAGATACGCGGTTACTACGTCCATCAGCTGCATATCCAGTTTTTCGGAAACTACCAAACTGATAAGGTATCGAAAAGTAATCACATCCATAACGGGTGAGTAAGTTTCGTCATAGTCAATCCCGGGGCGTTGTGAGAAACCTTGTGCTACAAGACGAGCTTTGTATCGCACAATTTCGTTCTTCTCATTACGCTTCCAAACGAAAACCCACTTGTAGCCAACGGGCTTCACATGTGGAGGAGTAGGAACTACAGGTCCAAACACCTTACGTTTCGCAAGTGAATCAAGTTCGACTTGGATTGCTTGTTTCCAGTTTGACCAATCAGCTCTACGTCGACATTCATCAACGGAACGCGGTTCAATGTCATCGCTCAACATGATCTCAGTAGCTACTGCAAATGCTAATGCATCGTCGACAATCATCTCATTTCTACGCCACACATCATCTAAGCTAGCATAATAGACCGAAATCTCACGATTCTCGGGAGGAGGATTCGTCTCTTCAAGGACGCTTCCATAATCTAGAATTTCCTCATGAGTTGGGTAAAATGAGTAAGCGATAGTCGGATTCACGGTAGGCTCTTCAGGACCTTGTGCCGTGGTTTTCCTCTTCCGGGGGTGTGAATCCTTTGAACCAAGGGGTCTGCCACGCTTTTGTGTAGGGGCAAATGATTGGCTAGCCGCTAATGTACGTGGATCACCAGAATTGGCGTCCCGGGCTTCCAGGAGGGTAGTCCGTCGTACATTTGGTACATCCATCTTTGCAGGCGTATTCGCAGCTGGAATATGTGATCTTGTCACGCGCGCTAGATCGGTGAAAGCATCTGGCATGCTCTGAGCTATGCTCTGGAGATCTAATATGCGCTGCACTTCAGCTTCAGACTGAGCGGTGCGGGGATCTAAATGAGACAAAGTGGGAGTCGTCCACGATAATTCGCGTCGTTCATTAGGAACGTTGACGTTCTTATCTCCCCCTAACGACGGGAAGACGATCTCATAGAAGTGACAATCCGCGAAACGAGCGGTAAACAGATCGCCTGTCAAAGGTTCTAAGTAACGAATAATCGAAGGAGAATCATATCCGACATAGATTCCCATCCTTCGCTGAGGCCCCATTTTTGTACGTAAGGGCGGCGAGATCGGCACATAGACCGCATAACCAAAAACGCGCAGATGCGATATGTCGGGTTCGCATCCGGTGACCAACTGAAGGGCACTAAATGGTTGTGTCGCAACAGGCCTCAGGCGGACCAACTTTGCTGCGTGCAATATTGCATGGCCCCAAGCAGCGATCGGGAGCTTGGTACGTATGACCAACGATCGAGCAATCATTTGTAAACGCTTAATGAAAGCCTCTGCCAGGCCGTTCTGGGTGTGAACATGGGGTACAGGATGTTCAACTTCAACCCCAACCGACATGCAATAGTCATCAAAAGTTTTAGATGTGAATTCTCCAGCATTATCCAATCGAATAGATTTGATCGGATAATCAGGGTGGTGAGCCCTGAGCTTGATAACCTGAGCCAACAGTTTGGAGAATGCAGCGTTCCTTGTGGACAACAAGCACACGTGTGACCAACGTGTAGAAGCGTCAACCAAAACCATAAAATAGCTAAATGGTCCGCAGGGAGGTTGAATCGGTCCACAAATGTCCCCCTGAATCCGTTGTAGAAAAATAGGAGGATTCGAACGAATCTTGTCATAAGAAGGCTTAGTAATAAGTTTTCCCATAGAACATGTTTGACATGCAATTTCATGGATCGAACCTAAGCTTCGGGTTAGTGGATGCCCGTGTGAAGTTTTAAGGATACGGCGCATCGCTATTCGTCCAGGATGTCCCAAACGATCATGCCAAAGTGTAATTTCGTGCGCGGTCCCTGTGGTAGGGCCGGCCACATAGTGGCATTCTATGGGGCGTATGGTCGTAGTATACAGACCACTCGGGTTACGCTCCATCTTCTCTAGAATACGCTTCTGGCCATATTCGTAGGAAGTTACGCACAGAAATTCAACTCCGTTTTCTACGTGGGTTTCAGCGTGGTAATTGTTATCTCTAATGTCCTTGAAACTTAGTAACGTTCTTCCGGAACGTGGAGAATAGAGTGCCTCAGCAATGGTCAAGATTGTACCATTGGACAACATTATACGTGCCTTACCGTATCCTTCGATCAGGTTGGATGGGCCTGAGAGGGTTGTCAGAGGTGCATTCTTAGGTACGAAGTTAGTGAAATAGATGCGTTCACGCAAAACAGTATGCGTGGTTGCACTATCTGCCAGACAACTAACTTTCCCACTAGTCATACCTAGAATGAAAAATTAATTTGAATCGGTCACATGCATAAAAGTTTATAAAAACAAGTATCAATTCAAAATAATTTCATTTATTCAAGGAAAAAACTTAATATCCAAAATAAATCGCCAACTAATAATCCAAAACATAAAGGAAAATTGTTCAAAATCAACCAAAAAACAAGGTGGGGGTTCGGCCACAAGGTGGAATTCGGCCCCAATTGTCTTATTTTAACTGAAAAATAAGTCTATGTCTAAGATTCTAATCTTCCATAGGAGTGGTATCCTCCTGAAAATCAGAAACCTCCATCTTTGTAGTCTCCGGTTCGTCCACTTGCAGGAAGTTTGATTCAAACTTCGTACGACGAGAATGATATGCATCCACAACCTTCTTGGGAGCACGGCAAATACGAGACCAATGGTCCTTGGAACCACAACGATAGCACATATCGTCATTCATTGTGGCAGGTGCTTTGCCCTTATTCTTGAAGTTCGGGGCCTTGGGAGCGAGGTTTGGGCGCTTCTGGGCTTTGTTTCCTCCCTTGGATGGGCCTTGGCTCTGTTGACCTGGGTGGGATGGCTTCTGGCCGCCCTTACCACGCCTCTTTTGGTGTTTTGGGTGCTGATTAGTGCTATAATGTGCTTCAGGCACAGCAGTAGCCCCAGTAGGTCGAGCTTGATGATTCTTCATCAACAGCTGGTTCTGCTTTTCAGCAAGAAGTAAAACAGAGATCAAATCCGAGAACTTAGTGAACTTCTGAGCTCTATATTGTTGCTGCAGGACAATATTAAAAGCAGAGAAGGTCGAGTAGGTCTTCTCCAGGAGATCCTCTTCAGTCAAAGTTTCATTGCAAAACTTGAGAAGTGATCGGATTCGACAAACTTCAGAATTATATTCATTCACAGACTTAAAGTCTTGGAAGCGCAAGTGCTGCCAGTCGTGTCTTGCTTCAGGCAAGAATATGTCCTTTTGGTGATCGAAACGATCAGCCAAAGCGACCCATAATGCACGTGGATCCTCCTCAGCAAGGTACTCAGTTTGTAGAGCGTCATGGATATGTCTTCGGATGAAGATCATAGCAGTGGCTTTTTCAGCTTCGCCAACAGGTGCATCCGTTGCTTCTTCAATAGCAGGACGCAAGTTCTTTGCAGTGAGGTGGAGCTTCACATCTTGAACCCACTTGAGGTAGTTCCTTCCAGAAACCTCCAAAGCGGTGAAGTCGAGTTTGTTCAAATTCGACATGTTCCTATCACAAAATAGATGGACAAGATGTGGTTAGTGTAATGGAGAAAAATCAATCCATTCACATAGGAGTAGAACATACAGGTTCTAATAGACATGTATTGGTTTAATTTTGCATGAAAAACTTCGGGTTTTCATGGGTGATATATTTAAGTGAAAACTTCGGGTTTTCAAACAAGGCATGTGTATAAGAAACTTCGGGTTTCAAAGTAATTATGAACTTCAGGTTCATATATTCCTGCAGGCAAACACAAATATATATGCAAACAAATATGCAAAGAATATATGCAGAAATATTGTATAATGATAAGTGAATTAATTAATTTATTTTATTGTATTTTATTTTTTATTTTTTATTTTTTTTTGTAACTTCAGTACAAAAGAGATTTTATTAATATTGAGAAACTAAACTTCGGAGAAGACATAAAACTTGACCCAGTTACAAACGGAAAATACATGATCATCCTCAATAATATTCTGGAAGCCCTTAATCAAAATTTGAAGCAAACTATATGACTGCGATTGCCAAATTTGAAATTACAACTGCTTCAAAGAGAGAGATTCAAAAAACTAGAAAACCTTAGTTTGAATGCGAACAATAAGAGTGAGATATTAACGATTATTCTTTACAATAATTTTAATGAATCACATATTTACGTTGATGCATATGCAAATAATAGTTTCATTGCATGTACATATGTAAGATTCAATTCATGACAAATATCAAATTCACATAATTGTAGCAATTTTGATTATGAAGCATACACAATTTATGTAGAATCTAAAATACGTTAAACGTAAAGTTGGGTCATGCATCATGGTGAATGTTCATGCTATCAGGGCTTGCAAAATATCGAGTTAAAAGTCGTTGTTTGGAAAGAACCTGATTGCGTGATGATATGGATGAACTGGTTTGATGCAGAAAAAAAATCTCCAACGTCAGATTCCTAAGCGCAGCGGTAGGAGCGTGCTGATAACGTGTTGTGGTCTATTTTATCTGACAGAGGGACTAGGGCTGGCGGCAGAGAGAGAGGAGAGAGATGTGTGTTTGTAGAATTGTAGGGGAATGTGTGTGTTGTTATCCCTCCTACATTGTGCCTTTATTTATAGTAGTAAAGGGAGAGAAGATATTCCTTCTTCTCCAAGTAATACAAGTTGTAATAGGAAAGGATAACTAGAATCAAATCTTATCTAGGATTTACACAATCATACTTAAACTAGGAATGTTTACAACAAAAATAATATTTTTGGCCAAAACCAAAAATACTAATTTTTAGATTTTTAATAAATATTGTAATTAAATTCTAAACAATAATTAATTAAGCAAATAAAAGTATTTAATTATAAAATATATGAAAATGTACATACAAGATGTTCGAACAAAAAAGAAAAAATTACAAGTAGTCTTCTATACATCAGGCTACTAGGTATCGGCAGGTTGAAGTGGCTCGAAAGTCGAAGGTGTAGCAAGATCAGGTACTGGTAGTGAGATTTGGAGGCCGGACGTCTGTATGGCTCGTACAAGGTCTCTCATATGCTCCTTCATTTGCTCGCCCTGGGCCCTCATCTGCTCCTTCATCTGCTCAGCCTAGACCCTCATCTACTATTTCATCTGCTCGCCCTGGGCTCTCATCTGCTTGCCCTGGATCTCAAGCTAACCCTGTAGGGTTGTCAGTTGCTCCTTCAATGCATCAACCTCTGCTGTGTTCGAGTTGGAAGAAGAGGCACTCGTCTCACGAACTCGCGCTTTTCCCATGCACCGAACAACCTTACCATGACGACAACCGAAGTTTTGCTCCATCACATCAGTCACGATCTGAAAACCTGGATCCTTGGGTACCGTGACGTCCTCGATCGGGGTATCCGGGGGAAATTGTGATGTTGCTTCTTGGACAACAGTAGCGCGCTTTTCCACCATAAGAGCCTGTAAAAATAAATTCAATAGGGGACAAACATCTTCATTCATTTCTTCAAGAAGACAAACATCTCCAGCAAGCCAATGCACACTTCATAATAGTTGATATTTGAATTGTAAACCCTTGTGAATTTGAATCACCAACCACGTATGAGATAAACAAGGGAAAATATAAAGCTTAGAATTCAAAATCTCACGTCTCAAGAACATCGTATGCAGAAAAATTCAAATCCACATAATCATTTACACAAAAGGCAAGCAATAATGATCCAAGTGAGTACATCGTGCCTGTTAAAAATAATTGATCGCTAGAATTCAAGGTTCATTTTTTATTTCAAACCACCTGCCATGGATGGACTTTCTCACTAAAAGAATTCCGTGACACGCAAAATAGCAGTGAAAATGTAGAAGAGTTTTGTGACATGAAAAATAACCGTGAACCTTCAGCATGTATTGCAGAGCGAACCCCACTATTCAACTGATTTAGCATAGTTGTAATTGTCAACCAATCTCTAGCAGCAACTGAATTATAAGGACCAATACTTCAAGGAATGTAACCATTGAAACTTCATTTAGCATCAACTACACTACATACCAACTCTTGTTCAATATCCAGTAAAGTAATTATGTTTAATTCTCCGACAACAGTAAACACATAAATATAACAAAATTCAATACCAGGACCGAGATTTATCACACCAAAGAAACACATCAACCAAACCCATTATCCCAACTTTAGAAGTTCCAACTATAACATCGAATTTTTGCCCCCACCCTCACAAAACCCTCAAAAGGCACCAATAAAAAAATCTAAAATTCAAGGAAATTCACTTCAGATTGCAAGAGCCTTATCTGACCCTTCCATCAACTTGTCATCAGTTGGACAGAGACATTGTAGGGTCGAAATGTGCTCTTGCTACAATCACTGAAGTCCGGTGCACCCACGGACGTCAAGCCAATGATGTTGCTCACTGCTTAGCCAAGTCTAGTTTGAATGTTGGTAGTCAATTAATGTGAATGGCTTACTAGCCTACTTTTATTCTCGACATCCTTGTTGAGGATACATTGTAACTTAAATTTGTCTGATTGGGTTATGGCTGATTTGGCCTCACCCTATCTCCTATCGTTTCCATATAATGTTTAATAACAGAATATAAACAATATTTGAACAATTCATACATATAAGAATAATAACAATTACATATACTTACATGAAGGTGCTCAGAGATCTCATTTCCAGGTCGAACGTAAACTTCCTCGAACGTGTCGATCTCTGGGAACTTAGAACCCCCTGAAGAAAAAAACATTAAGAAAATTTTATTAATCAATAATAATAAATAAATTGTATAAAATTTCAAAATTAATATACCTAACATCGTGCCTCAAGCCTATACGAAAAGGGCTTCGAACCAGAATGGTGAAGAAGTGTCTTTGAGTCCCGAGCTTTCTTGCCAGCAAGAGATTTATTCTGTTAAACACACAATATACATGTTAGTGTGACTATTTGAAATAAATTAATAAAAAAAGCTTTAAAAATAACTAAAACAATAATAAATTATTATTAAAATATTACGTACATACCACAAATTTTGGGTCCGTAAAATGTTTGCAGAGCCACTCCCAATCCTCTGGCCGGTCCTTCAACTCGATTGGGCAACCATGTAGGCGAGCAACCTTCGGATCATCGTATCGCTGAAAATGCGTGTGAAGATAGTTCTTCCAATGTTTGTACCGGGTTGCTAAGCCCTCCTCTAAGTAGGTCATGGCCTCAGGGGATATGTCCTTAAGATCAAAAACGACCTACGAATATGAAAAACTATAAAATAATAGTAAGAAATTTAATAATATTAAGATAATATATTTTGGTTTTTAATATTTGTAAACAAAACTAAAAAAATGATAAAGGCTAAAAATTAATATACTAACCAACAACTTTAAAGAAATGACAAAGGCTAAAAATTAATATACTAACCGACAACTTGTCTCGCACCAGTTCCTTCGTCCTCTGAGGAATATCTGCCCAAGAGTCCCACTGCATAGGACAATTTTGCTTAATAACAACACCACAGCCACTAGCGACGCCACTATGCTGTTGTGAGGTAGCCGCTCCACAATGTCGCGGGTCATACTGAATCTTGATCTTGGAGCTAGTCATACGTACGCTCTGAGCCGACTTTAGCATTCGACTAGGCCCCCTAGTGTATTTTTTAGCTAGCCAAAAATATTTAAATGGTGAAAACCGTAAGCTTAAATTTGTACACAAAATTTGACACAACCTCCCCTAATAGTATAGCATTTCCCAAAACCTTAAAACAGTAAAATAACGGTAATTCACGACCCGCAACACATTTTCACAATCCAGCAAATTTTCATCATCATAAAAATAATAATTTTAAATGGAAAAAAAAATACAACGTAGTGATCGAGAATTAGAAAAAACTACCTGGATGGGAGGCCTCATCCTCAACTCTGGATACTAAGGAAGTATGATCAGAAGGCTCCGGCTCGCGGCGGCACCGGTGAGGCCGCTGTGCACTGAGCGGCTGAATCGACACTGATGATGTCGATGAGACGAGCACCTGGGATGCCGTAGGAGTAGCCTCAATAAGGGGTGTAGGCTCCCCAATCAATGGAGCACTCACGCTTAGAGCAATAGATGCTGATAATGAGGGAGCCGCCTCGGTCACACTCCGACGACGAGTGATCAACCGCGACATCTATACACTTTTTAGTAAAAGAGAGATGTAGACTTGTTTTTTGGGATCAACAGATATAGGTAGACTACATGAGAAACAAGGATCAACCCACAACAATCATTTACTTAATATGGAAAGCAACAAAATTAAAACTGAACATTAGATATTGCTGAAGCTTACAGAAGCAGCCCGTTCTGATTTCAGTCGCTTTTAAACAAAGTTATCAAGTTTCTGTGCATAAATTTCTCCAGTATCACTGTTGAAACAATTAGGAATATCAATTGGTAACTATTGACTACCATAAAAAAACAAAATTTACGTGGAATTTAAAATACATTATGACGGAAGTAGAAAAAAAAAAATCAAAGGAACAGGTCTTATAATGAGGCAAAACCAAATTGCATTATCTCTGTTTTTTATATTGAGATTCCACTGTAAGATTTTGGTATGGTAATTACAAGTGCAATTTAAAAGAGAAACCTTTTACTAAGATGGTTAACTGTAATTTCATTAAGTGCAGTTCCAACAGATTATGGTCAGATTGTTATACTTACTACATGACAGATTGTTAGTTTAGCAATCAAGATTGAATTAACCTGATATGAAAAGGGTGAGCTACAAAGCTTAGTAAGCAACAATATCTGATATGAAATGATTAAACGCACAATCAAAGAAGTTGGATTCAAGAGGTCCAATACAATGAACACAAAAATTCAATGATCAATAACGATACAAACAACATCTGTAATTCCTCATCAGTAAATCCAATGAGGCCTTATTCTCATGGTGGTGTGTCACTACCAACTGATCAGAGGTCCTGACTCCTTCACAAAGAAGGCACAAACACTATGATTTAGACGAACTGAGTCAACCACAAGTTTAGATCCTATTCGATGTTCGACTATAAACACTTTGAACGATGAAACACAAGCAATCGTATATGAATCAATAATAAAAAAAAAGGTTAAAATGTCAAAGGGGGCAACTTAACTGAATCAAAGCTCAATAACAAAGTAGCTCAGAGATTTATAAACATGGAGGCAAAGCAAAGCTAACAGCACAAGAATACTTACAGATTCACTAAGCTTGAAACCATGAAATCCAACAGAAGATTGAGTTTGTTTCTTATTGTGGCCTAACAGACATCTCTTAAATACTAACTGTTGTTTGATTTAGATAACTAGTACAGGGTTGTGGTCGTAGAATGAGTCAGAGTTCACCAATCAAGATTGAATTAACCTGGAAAGAGATCACCCATTTTAAGAGAATTACTGTCACGAATAACATAACAAATATGCTTCATTCATATGAAAGCACCAGTGTTAAAATTTGGTCGTTTGCAGTGTACCTCAACACTAACAGGAACCTATCCCTGTTACTCAACTTGTGAGGGAAACTACGGCTGTTATGCAGGCGTTCACTCAATCTGGGTAATTATCACACTTCTGATACATGTGCTACACTGCCGGATCCTTGACCACTTTCAAAAACCAGGGGAAGTTAGGGTTTCATGAAAAATCTAGTAAGTGAAAATCTATAATGAAATTGCTTCAAACTGCAAACAAGAAACAACACCAATGAAATTCTTAAACCCTAAAATTCAGCCCATTTCCTAATAATTTATCCCAAATAAAAACCTTGATTCAATCCCCATTTCAAAATTAAAACCCTAATTCCCATTAACAAATTTTAAAACCCTGAAATCCATCCCATGCCCTAGTAATTTATCCCAAATTAAAACCCTAAATTCTAAAATTCATCTCAATTCACAACCAAAATCCTTAATTTCACAATTACATAATTTGTAATTACACTTACTTTGAAGGAGAGAGACAAGCACGACGAAGGGGGTGGTGGCTGCCCGTCGTATAGAACGAGAGGGAGAGAGACAACCGACAGTGGGGTTCGAGATTGGGGCGCTTTGGGGTTCAAGATTTGGCGTTCAAGCGTGATGAGTGAAGAGGAGGAAGGCTACGGGAGAGAGCGGGCGTGATGAGCGAGAGGGAAGAGAGACCGAGTGAGAGAGAGTCAGGGTCTGGGAATATTTTGGCCAAAGTTGGAAAACTCAAAATAAGCGCTAATTTTTTTCACTTGTACCGCCAAATTTATGACAACTGGCGCAACGTAGGTGTACAATTAGACGTCGCGCAAGGTAAATTTTATTTAAAATTTTTTATACAACCTACAATAATATAAAATCCTTAATTTCACAATTATATAAAACCCACAATAATATTTTTTTATAACAAAACATGACTAATAAATTGGTAGCTACTTCCATATCATTCGATTTCTTAAGTGTTATACGTAAAAAATTAATACATTTAAATCAACTTAATAAATATATATATACATATATACCAATAAACTTGATGCGATACGCATTGTACGAAACATAATACAACGATCCAACCATCAAACTTGTTTGTATATGCTTCGAGATCGCATATGCAAAAAATCTCAAAAAAACAACGTTCAGAGGTAAAGTTACGGGACAAAACATTTCAACGGTTGTAAACAAAAATTCACTATTTAACGGTTATTTTAACTCCGATTTTGATGATTTTTTATAGCTTCACTCTTTAACCCTATATGAATACAATGAACTAATTTGATCGTCAATTTAAAATATTTACACAAGTGGATACCATAAAATCTTATGTTATAGTTGATGCAAGTATAAATAAAATCTAAGTGTTAGGAAATATATCGTTTTAATGGGATACGCATTCTACAAGACTAGTTTCAATGATCCAACCGTCAAACTTGTTTGTATATATTTCAAGAACGCATACGCAAAAAAATCTCAAAAAAAAAACGTTCAGAGGTAAAGTTACGGGACAAAACGTTTCGACGGTTATAAACGAAAATTCACGATTTAACGGTTATTTTAACTCCGATTTTGATGATTTTTTATAGCTACACTCTTTAACCCTATATGAATACAATGAACTAATTCGATCGTCAATTTAAAACATTTACACAAGTGGATACCATAAAATCTTATGTTATAGTTGATGCAAGTATAAATAAAATCTACGTGTTAGGGAATATATCGTTTTAATGGGATACGCATTCTACGAGACTAGTTTCAATGCTCCAACCGTCAAACTTGTTTGTATATGCTTCAAGATCGCATACGCAAAAAATCTCAACAAAAAAAACGTTCAAAGTTAAAGTTACGGGACAAAATGTTTCGACGGTTGTAAACGAAAATTCACTATTTAACGGTTATTTTAACTCCAATTTTGATGATTTTTTACAGCTACACTCTTTAACCCTATATGAATACAATGAACCAATTCGATCGTCAATTTAAAATATTTACACAAGTGGATACCATAAAATCTTATGTTATAGTTGATGCAAGTATAAATAAAATCTAAGTGTTAGGAAATATATCGTTTTAATGGGATACGCATTCTACGAGACTAATTTCAACGATCCAACCGTCAAACTTGTTTGTATATGCTTCGAGATCGCATACGCAAAAAATCTCAAAAAAAAAACGTTCAAAGGTAAAGTTACAGGACAAAACGTTTCAATGGTTGTAAACGAAAATTCACTATTTAACGGTTATTTTAACTCCGATTTTGATGATTTTTGACAGTTACACTCTTTAACCCTATATGAATACAATGAACTAATTCAATCGTCAATTTAAAACATTTACACAAGTGGATACCACAAAATCTTATGTTATAGTTGATGTAAGTATAAATAAAATCTAAGTGTTAGGGAATATATCGTTTTAATGGGATACGCATTTTACAAGACTAGTTTCAATGATCCAACCATCAAACTTGTTTGTATATGTTTCGAGATCGCATACGCAAAAAATCTCAAAAAAAAACCTTCAAAGGTAAAGTTACGGGACAAAACGTTTCGACGGTTGTAAACAAAAATTCACGATTTAACGGTTATTTTAACTCCGATTTTGATGATTTTTTTATATCTACACTCTTTAACCCTATATGAATACAATGAACTAATTCGATCGTCAATTTAAAACATTTACACAAGTGGATACCATAAAATCTTATGTTATAGTTGATGCAAGTATAAATAAAATCTAAGTGTTAGGGAATATATCGTTTTAATGGGATACGCATTCTATGAGACTAGTTTCAACGATCCAACCGTCAAACTTGTTTGTATATGCTTCGAGATTGCATACGCAAAAAATCTCAAAAAAAAAAAACGTTCAAAGGTAAAGTTACAGGACAAAACGTTTTGACGGTTGTATACGAAAATTCACTATTTAACGATTATTTGAACTCTGATTTTGATGATTTTTTACAGCTACACTCTTTAACCCTATATGAATACAATGAACTAGTTCGATCGTCAATTTAAAACATTTACACAAGTGGATACCACAAAATCTTATGTTATAGTTGATGTAAGTATAAATAAAATCTAAGTGTTAGGGAATATATCGTTTTAATGGGATACGCATTTTACGAGACTAGTTTCAACGATCCAACCGTCAAACTTGTTTGTATATGCTTCGAGATCGCATACGCAAAAAATCTCAAAAAAAAAAAAACGTTCAAAGGTAAAGTTACGGGACAAAACGTTTCGACGGTTGTAAATGAAAATTCACGATTTAACGGTTATTTAAACTCCGATTTTGATGATTTTTTACAGTTACACTATTTAGCCCTATATGAATATAATGAACTAATTTGATCGTCAATTTAAAACATTTACACAAGTGGATATCACAAAAGAAAAAATGCAATGCAAGAATCCCGAAAGAAAAGCAAAAAGAAATAAAAAGGGAAATAAAATAAAACACTTTGCGCGACGTAGATACACATGCGTCGCGACGTCGCGCAAATTGGTTTATTTTATTTCCCTTTTTTTTTTCCTTTTTACCCGATTGCAGATACAAATTGCATCATCCTTTTGCAAGGATCAGTCTCTGCCCTCCCTTCCGATCTCCCCATTCTTCATGGCCCACATTTGCAATCCCTAAATCAGGTAATTCATCACCCTCTACATTGGGATCATATCTATTTCAATCTTGTTTCCCCCCGTATATTTATGATCGAGATAAAAAATTTCTTGGTTTCGTTTTGACAATTTCGATTAGAATTTAGGGTCCATCAGCAATTTTTTTGGCGAATTATGGGTTATGTGGGATCGTTTAGGTTTGTGCATGTTGTTTAATTACTTCTTACTTTGTTTCAAGTTTTGAATTTGCATCGATTTTATCTGAGCATCAGTTGCTGTGATTGAATATTTACTTGAATTGGTTCAAATTTTACAAATGGGAAGGACAAATGGTATTGGAGAGGCCCTGCGTTCTCCTCTCTTTCAATGTAGTAGACGAAAATGGGAAGAGAAAGGGTTTTGGGTTTGTTCAGTTTGACAAAGAGGACTCAGCTATGGCTGCTGCTAGTCCTCTCAATTTGGTACTTATGCTGTGGACTTTATACACAGGTTTGGTCGTACAGCCAGAGCTGGTCAATATGGACTTGTGACTAGCATGTATACATAATCTAACCGTGACCTGGTTGCTGCAGTTCGTAGAGCAGGAGAACTTGATCTGCCTGTGGTAAGTATAAAAGCATACCATTTGAAACAAGATATTCTTACTTATGAATCAACCGTTTTGCTTCCACCTAATCCTTAGTTTTAGACAATGAATTGCATATTGCTATGTTGTTACTGCTCTGATTGACGATGGAGTCTTTTTGGTGCATCTTGGTAATTATTAGTTTGCTTTCCTATTATAAGAGACGACATTTAGCAGGAAAAGAAGCTTTCGAAATAACAACAACAACAACAACAACAAAGCCTTTTCCCACTAAGTGGGGTAGGCTATATGAATCCTAGAACGCCATTGCGCGCGGTTTTGTGTCATATTCTCCGTTAGATCCAAGTACTCTAAGTCTTTTCTTAGGGTCTCTTCCAAAGTTTTCCTAGGTCTACCTCTACCCCTTCGGCCCTGAACCTCTATCCCGTAGTCACATCTTCGAACCGGAGGGTTCGTAGGCCTTCTTTGTACATGTCCAAACCCATTTTGTGTACGTGTTGATGCTTCACCGCCTAACATTCTGTGCCTTACAGCATCGCCGGCCTTATTGTCGTCCTATAAAATTTTCCCTTGAGCTTTAGTGGCCTACGACGGTCACACAACACGCCGGAAGCACTCTTCCACTTCATCCATCCAGCTTATATTCTATGGTTGAGATCTCCATCTAATTCTCCGTTCTTTTGCAAGATAGATCCTAGGTAGCGAAAACGGTCGCTCTTTGGTATTTCCTGATCTCCGATCCTCACCCCTAACTCATTTTGGCCTCCATTTGCAATGAACTTGCACTCCATATATTCTATCTTTGATCGTCTTAGGCGAAAACCTTTAGATTCCAACACTTCTCTCCAAAAATTAAGCTTCGCATTTACCCCTCCTGAGTTTCATCTATCAATACTATATCGTGTGCGAAAAGCATACACCAAGGAATATCATCTTGAATATGTCCTGTTAACTCATCCATTACTAACGCAAAAAGGTAAGGACTTAAGGATTGTTGATGCACAAAATCAGTGAGGACTTTGGTACAACAGAAAGTATTAAGTTTGTGATATTCGCTAGATTGCTCTGGTCATTAGTGTGGATAAGTATGTAAATGGATAGAGACAGGAAAGCAAACACAAGATGTACGTGGTTCACCCAGATTGGCTACGTCCATGGAGTAGAGGAGTTCTCATTAATTGTGAAGGGTTTACGTAAGTACATAGGTTCAAGCTCTCCTTTAGTGAGTACAAGTGAATGATTTAGTACAAATGACATAGGTGCAAGCTCTCGTCTTCACTTGCCTTAACTGTCTCATAGGTAGATGTGACATCTTCTCTGGAAGTATGCTTCCTCCATCTAGGGGTGGTATCTTTAACTGGTGGAGATGCACAAGATAATGCATCAATTTCACTTGAAGCTTACTTGTAGTTTCAGGCTTGGTCAAGCGCGATACAAACCATGTAGTAGGAGTCCCCCAAGTCGCCGAGCTAGGGGGGATTTGCTGAAAGAGGTGACAGACAAGGTAAGCAATCAGATCTCCAAGCAATCAGTCCCAGATCAGAAGTTTGATTTCGAGTTCCGGTTGATTGTTCTTATTCTCCCTATCTTGCAGGCAGCATAAAGGATAAAGAGAAGAAAAGGAGAATAGATGATATAAGATACTTTTGCTTTTGAAGAAGTAACTTTCCACAGGCTTATTCTTGAACTGGGCTGGAGGATTTTCTGGTGTCCTCCAGAGTATAAGGCCGACTGAAGAATTTGAGGGTCAAAACAGGTCCATCAAATCTAGAGTACGTTCGACCATGCTGATATGGGATACTTTTGCTATTGACAAAGTAGTGGATGTATCGGCACGTGTTCTGTTACTCTTGTCTCCACATGCTTCCTTGTATCCTTCTCACTTTCCCTATCTGTTCCTCAGGCAAATGTGGTATCTTCTCTGGAAGCATAAGATGTTGAAGATAGGTACTCGAGAGCAATGCCAAATAAGTAATTAGGTAAGGGGTTCCAGGCAGTCAGTTCTTGACTGGAAGCTTGATTCCAAGTGCTGACTGATTGCTCTCTTTCTCCTTGTCTTGCAGGTAAGAACAAGGCCAAAAGAAAAGACAGGGAAAAAGCATGATATGGGATACTCTTGCTTTTAACCCTGATGATTTGAGATATTCTTGCTCTGGTGTAGCTTGTTTGCAGAGGTATTATCGGGGGTAAAGAAAGCTGAGTATTTCGAGAGGCTTTGTTGGGAGTGCCCTCTCAGATATGAGGAAGGGTTGAGCATTTTTGCAGGTCTGCCTGTCCGTTGAGGATGGAGGTCGACATATATAGGAGTTTCCCTAACAACAAGTAGTAATGATATTCCTTTACCCTGCTTGGTCATAGCACGGTAGTGGGAGCTGCCAGCTTCACGTGTGTTAGAGCACTTTGAAAAAGTGGTCTGTGGTATCTGGAAAGTTGATGTTGCGTGTGAAGATTACAGATAAGCTTTATCCAAGGAGATCTGGCTCTCGAAGTTGAGAAAGCGGTGCCTCTTCGGTTTTCGTACAAGCAATCCTGTCGGGGATCTGGCTCTCGAGATTCAGAAAACGGTGCCTCTTCGATTTTTGAGAGAGCAATCCTGCTGGGAGTCTAGTTCTCGAGATTCGGAGAGCGGTGTCTCTTCGATTTTTGAGAAAGTAATCATGTTGGGAGTCCGGCTCTCGAGATTCGGAAGACGGTGCCTCTTCGATTTTGGAGCAAGCAATCTTGTTGGGAGTGTTTTCTCGAATGTAAGTAAAGGTTGGGCATGTTTGCTAGTCTACCTTGCCACAGAGCACAGAGGTTGACACACAAGGACTTTCCAATTATCCAGCAGCGGTGCTGTTCCTTTACCCTTGTAGGTAATAATATGGTAGCTAGACCTTCAAAATTTATGTGTATAAACTTTGTTAGTGCTGTTTCTTTGCTATTCTTTTACCCTTCTTGGTCATAGCGATGTAGTGGGAGCTGCAAGCTTCACGTGTCTAAACTTTGTCAGAGATCTTTAGCAAAGTTATCTGTGGTACCTATGAGCTGATGGTGCGTGTGGAAAGTGAATGATTGAACAGTAAGATTCACGTGCTTTCTACTTCACCAGAAATCTTCAACAGAATGCCCGTAATTTCAGCAAAGCTGAGTGTGCATGTGACAGGTGCTGACAAGGCTGAAAAAAGCAGGTGCCTCTTCGATTTCTGAGATCGGCCCTCGTGGTCTCTAAGCAGCCCAGCTTTTGAGAAAGCAAGCGCCTCTCCGATTTCTGAGATCGGCCTTCGTGGTCTTTGAGCAGCCCAGTTTTTGAGAAAGCAAACGCCTCTTCGATTTCTGAGATCGGCCCTCGTGGTCTCTGCTTCAATCTTAATTCTCTTCTTTTAAGTAATCACAGTTGACTTGTTTTAATGCATACACCAAACTGCTATTGGAACAAATATAGGAATTGAACACTGTTGTATGCTCTTCTTTCATTTCCGGTTTCTATTGGTCAATGTAGCATGTGACAGGGTTTATTCCCAAGTTATGAGTTCTTTAAGTTTGTATTTCATGTGATCACCGTTTGTGATAGAAGCTCATCAAACTTTTGATAAAAATCAAACATGGTTATAGTAAGATAGTCCTTCATAATGTTAAACATACTTCTGGCGATCATTGTATGACATTCTTTATGCTGCCATTTTTGAAACTTAGATCAGAGAAAGAGATGAATCGTTGAAAGGATATGATAGGAAATTTAAGATCGAAAGTGAAAAATGGTTGAAACATGTAATGTGTGCATGTATATTTGAGAGACCACTGATTTAGCCAATCTCAAGTTCGTGCTTCTTGAAATTTTGTTATAAAACGCAGTGAAAGTAAGAGGTGGGAGGTGAAACAGATAAAGGAATTGACTGAAAATAGTGACATGAAATCTCATAGATTGGAACTTCAGTATCATTACAAGGCAAAATGCACAAGAGACTGAGAAAAAATACATCTGCAAAATTAAAATAAAAGCTTTCTCGGCGACGGTTATGATGAAATGGTGGTGGCTCTGCGTTCTTGGCCCCCTGCAACCTTGTCAAGCAGCTTTGCTGCCTTGGGGTCTGTTAATTAGTAGTGTCTTATGAAATGACTGCGAAAAGCCTGTTGCAATAATAGTCACATGAAGCTCTCCGTTGTAGCGATCATCCACAACAGCCCCAAATGTTATGTTAACAGAAGGACCTGAACATTTACAATAGTTTCCAGACTTCATTAGGCCAAGGAAATGAGCAAAGAAAAAGGGGCTAGCAGCACCAACCACTAGCAATAATTTACGACCTCCACCTGTGATATTATACACAACGCCAGTAGCTGATTGAATTGAAGATCCAATCAGCTGATTGAATGGAAGTAGCCGATTGAATTGAGGAAACACCTACTCCGAGCATTGCAGTTCCTGAGTTTTTCATGACTGCCTTTACATCTGCAAAATCCACATTCGCCAATGTAAAATGCAGTTTCATAAAGCAGTATTACAGAAGACAACATTCCAAGCCACATAACAGTTAACTAACAAGATGTGAACGGTAAGTAGTAACTAATAAGCTTATGGTATCATTCAATTGTCTAAGCATACTTGGGAAGGAAACATTTGTTTTTATACTTGGGAAGGAAACAAAATGGTGTCTACTTATATAATACTTCACCTTTTCAAAAGTAGTTTCTCCCATTCCTGTTTTATACAGTTCATACACCATAGGAGTCAAAAATACTTTACTCAGTTTGGAACAAGTTTTCTTCAGTGAAACGACCAACTGCCTCTGCCGTCGGTGGCAGATAACAACGTACAAGGAATTTAAGCCATGAACAAGAAAATGAGACAAAGCATATAATTTCTATGTAGAGAAGAATAATTTGAGGGAAGAAGATAACAACGTACTTCCAGCATTGTTTTGAACTCATCCCGTGCCTTTTTTAGTTTGACTTCGCCTCTCCTCACCCTCCTGCTTCTTTCTTTCCAAGTTTATATTAATCCTCATCCGAACTACAATAATAACTCTCGCTATCCTCACTACTATTATTTCCGGATTCCCATTCGTCCTCATCTTCGTTTGCCTGTTCCGATGCATTGTATTGAGGCAGATCACCAAGGTCAATTGATATTTCGAATTCGGGAACTCCAGGTACGTCAAACGGTTCTTGGACAATATTAGTATCCCGAAGTGTTTCTTCACCAATTTCTATCGAAGATGATAACTGTTGGTCAGCAACGTTGTCATCATGATCTAGTTCCGGAATATCATATAACCCTCTTCGATCAATCTTCTGAACAACTTTCCAACCATTGCCGGCTTTAGGGTCGTATAGATAGAATATTTGTTTCGCCATGGTTGCCAAAATGTATGGGTCTTCATCATACCAATGTCTCGTAGTGTTTACTGATAGTAAACCAGGGTCTTGCTTAACACTCGTTCGGTTATGTGGGTTTGTATCAAACCAAAGACACTTAAACAATATCACTTGACACCTGTCTTTGTAAAGCAATTGTACTACACTAGTTAGTTTGCCATAAAAATCAATGCCTTCACTATCGCCCGCACCCGGGACATGGACACCACTATTTTGAGTAGACAACTTGTCATCACGTGTTGCCCCCAAGAACTTGATCCCGTTGACATGACAACCTGAGAACAATTCAGTGTGAATCGGTCCTCTCGCCAAGTTATATAATTCTTCATCGTAAGATGGTGAATTCAATTTCTTCAATTTGTTCATCTAATATAACATATATAAAAAGTTAACCTGTTAGTGTAACCAAATTTAAAGACGGGCATGAACAATTTGGAAAATATGCTCAATTCAAACCACATACAACTTACATGTGCGTGAAACCATGAAGGAAACAAGTCACGGTGCTTCTTGGCATATGAATGTGAAGGATGTTCCTGCTTCATCAACTGTTCATGCTCTTGAAGGTATGGCAAAGCCTCATCACAATTGTTGAGTATGAACCAATGCGCTACCTCCATGTCCTTTTTGGTAAACGGTTCGCCTTTTACAGGATCGTCGAATGGTCGCGCAATTTGGGCAAAAACAGACAGTTTCTCTTTTCTAACACCACCATCATTATTGCGTTCAGGACGATTGAAAGCTGTCTCAACATCTTGAAGATACATTGCACAAAACGTAAGTGACTTATATGCGACCCATGCCTCCATAAGTGATCATTCGGGCTTTGCCCTGTTTCGAACACACCTTTTCAGCTCACCAAGATATCTGCACAAATAAAAGGTATGCTACAAATTATTCAAAGCATTCGTTGAGCATGAATATGTTTTATATATATATACACGTTTAATCAAGTACCTTTCTATTGGATACATCCATCGACAGTTCACTGGTCCGGCAAGCAATGCCTCATCTGGCAAGTGAATCATCACGTGAATCATACTTGTAAAGAAAGCTGGGGGAAATATCTGTTCGAACTTGCATAAGACGTTCACAATGTCGTCCTGCAATTGTTTAACATCCGACTTCTGCAAACACCTTGCAGTCAACTGCGAAAAAAATCTCGACAACAACACGATTGGTTTCACCACATCAAGAGGCAATAAGTGTCGAATACCAACTGGAAGAAGGCGTTGGAGTATCACATGACAATCATGACTCTTCATGTTTGAAAATTTACACCCCTTCACGTTCACGCAACGCGATATATTGGAAGCATACCCATCTGGAAACTTTACAGAAGAAATAAAGTTGAAAAACTCTTTCTTCCCATTCGGCTTAACTGTAAAAAAGGGATGGCCTTTCTTCAATGTACCACCGACATTCTTCATCCACAAGGATGACCTAATGCCCATTCGTTCCAAATTAAGGCAAGCTTCGATCGTGTCTTTTGTTTTTCTTTCAATGTCTAGAATTGTCCCGACCAAAGTGTCAAACACATTTTTCTCAATATGCATAACATCGAGGTTGTGTCTCAATTTTAACTTTGACTAGTACGGAAGCTCAAATAGTATACTCTTATGCGTCCAGTTCAGATGTGTAGTTGGTCTGGGGTTACTGACCCCTTTGCCGAAATGACCAAATTCCAAACGGTTTAACTGATCCAAAATCTCATATCCAGACCATTCTCTTGGTCTTGGCCGAGTCTCTTTTGTGCCATGGAAGACTTTATCATTCTGACGCCACTCGTTGTCCTAAGGGAGCCATCTACGATGACCAAGATAACAAACTTTTCTTGCATGCCAAGACGATGTTACGTTCTCCTTGCATATTGGACATGCCAAATAACCCTTAGTCATCCACCTAGAAACCATTGCATACGCAGGAAAATCGTTTACTGTCCACATCACTGCTGCTCGCATGGTGAACATTTGCCCAATATATTTATCATATGTATGAACACCGTTTTCCCATAAATCTTTTAGCTCATCAACCAACGGCCGCAAATAAATATCAATGGACTTTCTTGAATCTTCGGTAATTAATAGAGTCAACATCATGTATTCTTTTTTCATGCACTTCCAAGGTGGCAGATCATAAGGAAACACGACGACCGGCCAAGTGCTGTGGGTTTGGTTTAAAACCCCGAACGGATTAAATCCATCGGCGGCAAGTCCCAATCTGACGTTGCGCGAGTCAGCTGCAAAATCAGGGTACATCCGATCAAATTCTTTCCATGCGTCTCCATCTGCAGGATGCCTCATAACATCATCATTTACCCGTCCTTCTTTATGCCATCTCATGTCGGTTGCGGTATGCATCGACATGTACAATCGTTGCAACCTAGGCTTCAATGGAAGATAACGCATTACTTTTTGTGGAATCTTGATCTTTCTATTCTGTGATGTCATTTTAAACCTCGGCTCATTGCAGATAGGGCATTTATCCAACGATTTGTTCTCCTTATAGAACAAAATACAATTATTTACACATGAGTGAATTTTTTGATACCTCAATCCGAGACCCTTCAACACTTTTTGGGCACTTTATGATCTTCAGGTAAACAATTCTCCTTTGGAAGCATCCTCTTGATAACTCCCAAAAAGTAATCAAAACACTTGTTTGACAAACGAAACTTGATCTTGCCATGCATCAACTCCACAATTGCTGTGAGCACTGAAAAGTTCTCGCAACCCAGATATAATTCTTGCTTGGCATTTTTCAATAGTTTTTCGTAGTTTTTGAATGCCTCACTGTCCATGGTTGGACGACTGTCATCTCCGCCTTCTCCCTCTTCCTGATTGGTGTTGCTCGAGGCGTATGGATAAACGTCATTTAGAATATTCATAACTTGTTCATTAGGATCCACATTAGATTCAACAGTTTCCACTTGTGTCACGTATGAAGACGAAGCTTGGTCTAATCGTTCTCCATGATGATACCAAGTAGTATAGGTCTCCATCATCCCATTTCTTACTAAATGAAATCGAACATTCTCGAATGTCTCCCATATTGAGTTGTTACACCTCCTACACGGACATCGAATATGAGTTGAACCTAGGTTGTGTGTAGTTGCGAATTCAATGAACTCATCTATTCCATCCAAGTACTCAACAACACATCTGTTATGATTATGTATCCACTGCATGTCCATTTTGTCTGCAATCCCAATAAAAGTACAAGAATTACAACAACTTCAACTATTGTCTTGTCACCTTATTCCTCCGGTAAAGGCTCTATCCCATTCAAGAATGCACAGTTATGTGTCGTAATTTACGATTCCAATGGATTAAATTTCGACGTGGGCTAATTTCGGCAGCATCTCCTTACAGTTCTTCAAGTGTACGTCGTAGATACATAATATCCACCGTGTACTCGAAGAACATCAGGAAATGTTACCAAAATTTCCACTATCGAAACCTAATCCGTGGACCGCAAACTACAACACATAACTATGCATTCCCAAGCTGTCCAAAAAATGGGACAATTCAAGAATTAATTGGACCACAGTCATGCTTTCGCATCCATGCACGAAATCCAACTAATTCTCAAACGGGAAACTAAGCTTTTCTTGAAAAAAGGGTACGAAGTTAAGTAGTATTAACTTCTTACAACACAAAACAATTTTGTACGTGATGTACAAAAATATGTGCATACAAATAAACTAAATCACAATAATTACTAAAACTAAATAAAATAGATAAAATTAATAAAGATTAATTAAAAATTCAATCCCAAAAAACTCCATCATGACCAAAAAAGGGCATAGCACGCAGGCAAAGGTATACAATAACAAGTTTTTTTATCGTATTAGTTTTCGTATATCACTATTCAAGGGCATAAACACTCATTCCTGTTACTCAGAATTTCTAAACGTAACCAGGTATAGCACTATGTCCAACATATGGCTAAAGAACTAGACTGTAACTGGATCAGTTAACATTTGCATTGTAACAAAAGATGTATACATGATCAATCCATCATGTGAGTTAAATAAAAATTGATGTTGTGAATTATATCACAAAGACAATTTAACGAGATGGAGTAAAAATTAAATTATCCTAATTCTCCTAGTAAGCCAGTCACTGACCAATGAATCCCTCAAATCCCTCCTACGGAGAAACTTCTCAAAGCTAAAAAATTTATGCAGTTTAAAAGGAGGAAAAGGAAAAGGGTCTCATGGATTACCAGGCAACTTCTTTGGCTTCCTCAAGGGCACAAATTTTGCCCCAATGGCCAAGGCAATAGGAGGGCCAAATATAAAACCTCTAGCTTCAACAGCTGCATTATGTCATAATAAAATTTCAGACCAAAAACACAACCCAACATTCAGTATATACAACGAAACAGCCACTAAATCAAAGAACCACCTAAGCTAAAATTCCACACAACTACAATGCCAGAATGCTGAAGACTATGCTTTGGATATGGTTTAGTTTAAAAAAAAAAAGGAACTAAATTTGCGCATCAATGACATACTTATCCATAAAAGTTTATCTCCTAAGTGACCAATCATAGGTGGTGAGCAACTGAACTGCCCTTAAAATTTCGTGAACAAGCAAATTCAGGGTAAACTGGCTAAAAGTGAAAGATCATGCATTGAATTACCTGCAACAACAGAGATTTCTTTGTCTTTGTACCTCTCAACAAACAAATCAATAGTATTCTTGAAGGCCTTGGTATCTAGAAGCAATGTGGTAATATCCTGGAACAAAATCCCTGCCACAAAAAGTCAAGTCAAGCACAACTCTCATATTCAAACACCAAAACACCTCCATTCGAGACCAGAATTCAATTAAAACCCATAAATTACAGACTACCCAGATGACAAATTGGACACAACAGTAAGTATAAAACCTCCAAAACCTGATCAAATCAAGTCGAACCCACTAGAGAAAAACATATTTCTACTTACATATGAGAAAGCAAAAAGTAAGATGCTGAAAAATAATGCAAAATAATTGAATTACAAACAGCATAATATGTAAAAACAGCATAATTTCTAGTTTCACTTTGCGCGAACACTGCCCTTCTCCATCGTGCAAAGAAGTTTTGCGCGACCACTTTCCATCTGCATCGCGCAAAGTTGGGATAAAAGCGGTAAATATGCTTCGTTTGGCGCCAAAACTTTGCGCGACGAAGGTTGCGTTGTGCAAAGTTTCGTTGCGCAAAATAATTTGCACGACGCTTTGTGTGTTATCGTCGCGCAAACCCACTTGGCGTGACCAAATTTTCTCCGTCGCGCAAAGTGTTTTTTCTACTAGTGTAAAGAATTCATCAACGAGACAAGTAGTGAACCAATTTTCATCCATTCATAAAAGTAATTCAAACGAAATGTCATAACAAACTTGCAATCATATTCGGGGCTTCAAAACAGCCCCTAACTTCTAAAAATTTAGTTACACATAGTTCTCAAATTAAACTAAAAGAAAGACATGAGTTTGAGAAGATAAAACCGAAAGAAGAGAATGCCAAGATTTCCTCCTTTCTTTCCTTCTTTCCCCAACGCAGCTGCCTTGTCCTCTTTCTCCTTCCTTTCCTTCTTTTTTTTTCTATCTTTTTTTTCCTCTCAAAGAAAACCCCTTTTGCCGCTGCAACCTGCAGCCTTTATGCCCATGCTTGCTGCCCCATTTCTGCTCCATAACTCACCCCACTAACAGCCATTTAGTGATGACAATAAGTGAGATGAAATGGTAAAACAATTGTAACTCTTTGGGCAACCTTTATGCCAATTACTCCCACTTAATCCTCATCTTTAATTCCATTTCATCTGATATTTGAATAGGTGTCAACTGGCTTGTTCTTGGCTGCATCAGTTTTGGCTGCTAGTTTTATTGGATTTATTGCCTTCAATGCAATTATTAACTGCTCAGCGTCTTGGAAACCTTTTAGTGTTAAAAGGGCCATAACTTCTTCTAGAAAAATGATATTAACAATCCAAGAAATGCTCCAAAAAATAGACATCCTTAGCTTTCCAAGCATATAAGGCTCATTCTCTAATTCATTCTGAGATATTCGCAAATTGCTTCCAAAGTCAGCTGATCTGCACAGGCAGTTTTGACGAATTTGTTACTAAAAATCCTACTTGTGCTATTTTTCTTTTATTTGCTTGACAAATCCCACAAAACACAAAAACAAAGTAAATAGCTCAAAAATATAAGGAACTAACTAAGAAAAGACAAGTGAATTTGATGTAAAATATATATAAATATGAGCTTATCAGGCATTCGTTATGTACATGAGAGCTATTGTGAGTTTGTGAGTTCTCATGTATTTGTTTGGTGATTAATAAAGTTTTTGTTGGTAGACAGGTACTTCTATATCAGATGAACTCTTAAATTGTTTTGTGTTTTTTGTTATTTTGTTTATTACTTGGTTTGGTTTTCGGTATAAGGCACAAGAAGTACCACCAGAGATCATGCTCTTGATAAAGTCAATTGATGGCAAAGAATGGTGACTCCACTAGTGGTGGAGATGATGAGGAAAATTCTGGTTCTGAGGTAACTCAGACAACAATTCAAAACAATTCAAAGTCAGTAGACCACTTGAGCGCCAAAGTCATCTGCCTTTTTTTTTTTTCTCGTGGTGCAAGTGCTTTAATAGTTCATTTCACCAGGTCGAGAGTTTCTCCAAGTCAGCAATCCTCTCATGTAGATGTCTTTTTAATTGAATCCAACGACCTAATTTGACTTTGCCGACTGCTTCAGTCTTGAGGATTTTGAATGTTTGGTTTCAGAGCACAGCTTCTGTCCACGCATTTGCTTAAGTAGATAGAATAAGAGAGTATCAGGTATGGAAGCAAGTAGAAGAATCAGAAGTTGAAAAACAAGGAGGGCTAATTACTACCTAACAACTTAGATAGCAGTTCGAAATCTGTTGGCGCAATGGCCGAACGAACTAAGGCTTGGGTATATTCTACGTCATGAAGACCACTAGCATTAAAAGGAAGCGTCTCCAGACCAAAGACTGGTTTTATTATCAGAGATGAATTTTCTACTAGAAAGGATGCGACGCCCTGGTTAGGGATGAATGAAGGTCAGTAAGACTCACCGCATAAGTTTCCCTGCCAGAACTAGCAGGAGTAAGACGGTCATTGAGTATTCCTAAGACAGGGACGATGACAGGATCATCCGAGAATTGCTGATGGTCTTTTTTTTTTTTTTTTGCTATTGTTACTGTTGTTAACCTGTTGTAGTTCCATTCTTAGAGGTGGAAGAAATTGTATGTCAAAGGTGTCGATGCTAACCTGTTGTAGTTCCATTCTTAGAGGTGGAAGAAATTGTATGTCAGAGGTGTCGATGCAAATTTCCGCCGTCTTCAGTCTTGACGAAAATGCACCTGCAAAACAATCAACGCCTTTGATTAGAGACCTAAGCCTAACGCGCCCATGAGGTGGGGGTGGGGTAGGGGGGTTAGGTCAACAGATATCCAATGCCTAAGTTAGTATCACTAAGAGGGTAAAGTGTTTAGGGCTTTTTTAGGGTTGCAAAAGCTCTGAAAATTTGGTAGAATATGGGCTATTTATAGGGCTAGGGGCCTGCCATATAGTGCTTAATGTAGAGATATTCTCTAAATATTCCCAAGATATTAAATAGTAAATAATATCTGGAGATAATGGTGTAATTATCCCTAATTTATTTAAATTAAGATTACTTACTTGATTGGAGTCAATCTTCAATTATGAATGTATTAAAGATAGGATTTGGGTAATTAATTCTTATCTTTAATTCCTTACCAAGGGCAGGTGAGATGCGGGCAATCATATTCAGCTGCTGAGA
This sequence comes from Malus sylvestris, assembly GCF_916048215.2. NCBI lineage: Eukaryota > Viridiplantae > Streptophyta > Magnoliopsida > Rosales > Rosaceae > Malus > Malus sylvestris. The sequence continues at coordinate 33,621,547 of NC_062275.1, forward strand.
CCTCTAGGGGTGTGAGCTGCGCGTGGGAGAATCTAAGAAGCCAACCCATTTATTGAGGGCAATCTTGTCCTCCTTGAATAAAAGTTCACGTGTTGCCTCTAGAATTTTTGAGATCATTTTAGGCTCCACAAATGCCCCATACCTACTGTGCTGCACGCAAGAAAGGGATAGTAGGTGTAGGAATCCCAAGCTGCTTGGGCTTGTAGAATTGTTTCCTAGTTTGAACTTGATCTTCTTTCTTGATTTGGAGATAAACTTCTTCTAGGAAAAGGAAAATAATTATTCCCAATACTTAATTAACTCTGCCTTAAGCAGGGGATTAAATAAATTTGGAGAACAATTATTATCCCAACAAGAAAGAGAAGACAGAGGAAAATTTTATTCCTTCTCTCCTAGCGTTCTTCTTTTCTTGCCCTTGCAAAGAGTTGTTTCTCGTTGTTCTTCTTCTTCTCCGTGCCGCACCAAGGTAAGAAAATTTTGAATATTCTTCTTCATGAATTTTTGGGAGTCTTAGGACTTGAAAAATTAGCTCAACAAGGACTGTGGGTGCGGGTGACACATGACAAGGAGCCACGGGGCTGCTTAGTGGTGTGGCACAGGTTAGCTCGACTTGGCCGAGATGCTGGCAACACGAGGTTAGCATGGGCCAGGTGACATGATGCTGGGCTAGGGCCTGCTGGAAATTGGATGAGGGAAGGAGAGTGGGAATCTAACTCTTCTCCTGAGCTACGTGTCCCAACTACCTTTATTAGTGGTAAGTGAACTGCTTCATTCTTGTCCTGCTTGAATTTTTGTTGAGCTACTCCATGACTTCAATTTTTTTATCGTCTTTCTTACTTTGTGTAGATTCAGAGTTTGGCTCAACTCTAAGGACTTCAGCAGATATGAAGAAAGTGCACGTCGCCTTAGGCGTTCATGCTGAGTACATTGAGTGGCGCTGGCTGCTCAGCCCTCTTCGTCAAAAGAAAGATGGCTTGCCTCCGAAGGAAGAGATAAAACGGATAAAAGATAAGGCGTTGGCTCGTCTGATTACTACTGCAAAACCTGCTGCCAATGATGGTGGAAAGAAAAGGTATTCTTCACCAGCTTGTGAACCTTCGGTTGAGAATAAGCCAAGGAACTCTTTAGCTTTTTGTGGGAGCTCGTCTGCTGCCGAAAAGTTTGCCATTGATCTAACTTCCCCCAAAGGGGTAAAGAAGACGGTTGAGTCTGAGCCTGTGAAACCTGTTGTTCTGAAAATGATCGCATCCATTGCTGAGAGGCTTGCCCATCGAAAGGGTTCGATGACGCCTCCGGTGTTCGGGTTTATATCGAAGCGTCCATCGAAAGGCAAGTTTGGATCGACTTCTGAGAGGCTTGCCTCTATTAAGAGTGGGAAGGTGGCGCCTGAGCCAGTTCCTCATTCTGCCGTGATTGACTTGTCTGCTGAGAAGAGGAAATCTGCTCGCACGGGCAGTTGTGAGAGATCCACCGAATCTAAGGCTGGAGAGTTTCTCGATGTTTGTGTGCTACTGAAGGCTAACCTGCTTGCAGACGTCGATGCATGTGCCAAGTTTGTTGACAGTGTTGGGAAAGTTATCATCCGTTTAGATTCCTTTACGAAGTGTCTTGCCTACTCAAGAAGGTATTTCCTGATTGCTACAATGCATAAGATCCTGGCAACTGAGTCTATGCACGTTGATCAAGATGCTGTTAAGTGTGCTAAGGAGGCCGAAGTGGTGTTAGTGCCTCAGCTTCGTTCAGCTGCTGAAAAGATCGAGAAGCTCGAATCTGAACTCGCCGTTTTGAAGGGGTCTGATGTCTTTGCCTCCACTTATTTGTAACTGAAGATCGCTCATCAGGAGGTCGCCCATTTGAATGCTAGGCTTAGTGCGACTAAAGCGATGTTGGAAGCTGTAGAAAAGGAAATCAGTCATGTTTCTCCAATGGTCGATGACCTTGAGCATGTCAATTCAGAGCTATGATCGGTTTGCTTTACCAAGGACGATGAGCTAATCTTCATGCATGCCAAAGTGTCTTATCTCAAGGAGGTTGCCAGTAAGCTTAATTCCAAGGGATGGACCTGCAAGGTACATTATCTGCTAGCGAGAACCTGAAAAAGGAATTGGATAAGCTGCAGGGTGCTCACATTGGGCGTGTTGATGACAATGCGCAGCTGAAGAATGAGAAAGTTGGTCACGAAGTGGCGCTTGCTTCTTATCAGACCGATTTCTACAAGCTTCGCTATGTAAATCATCTTCAGGGTAAGCCGTTGGATTATGAGTTTTCCGAGAATGACTTCTAAAGTTTTTCCATTTCTCTAGTTGATCTGTTTCATTTCTCATTTGAGGCTGCCTTTGGTGGAGCAGCTGAGGGTCAGGCAATCCAGGCAAGGGCGGTTAAGGATGAGCTGATGAAAGCTTTGGCTGCTAGGAATGCCACAGCTACTGAAGGCGTGGTAGTCGAGGAACCAGTGGTTATGCAAGCTACTAAAGAGTAGTCTTTTTGCTTAAACTTAGGAGTTTTCTTCTTGTTCTTTTTGTTCTACTTTATTTGAACTTTGTTGGCATTCGAGCTGGTTTATCAATTTGCTAGAAATTTAATTAACAGCTTTCCTTGTTTTTGCTTCATCTTTCTATTTTGCCATGTCTTTCTTGAAACTTACCGTAGGATGGGCGGCTGGGTGAGCTACTTCAACGAAGCAGTTGATCCCACGTCGTCACTTAGGTTTTAGTTTCAGCTTCGGGGCTTCGGGAGCCTTGCCTGCTTGAGGCATCTTGTAAAACTTTGTCATAGGACGGGCAGTTGAGTTGGCTACTTCGATGGAACAGTTAACTTGCGCGGTCACTTTAGGCTTCAGTTTTGGCTTTGGGGTCTCTAGAGCTTTACGTGCAAAAGGAAGAAATGCGAGATTTCCAACTTATAGAGCTTGTGGCCGAACTTGTTGTCTTCATAGGAGGTAGGCGTGTTGGCATAGCTACCATAGCTGTGAATCTTGGCTTTGGGTAGCTTCGTGAGCTTAAGCCCTCCCGAGGCGTATTGCGAAATTTTTTAACTTATAGGGCCAGCAGTCAAACATGTGCTTTACATAGAAAGCAGAGGAGTTCTTGTGGCCACTATGGTTGTATTCTGGCTTTCGAATGGCTTTTTAAGCTTTAGCCTTCCCAAAGCATGCTGCGAGATTTTTTACTTATAGAGCAGTCGGCCAGACTCGTGCTTCTCTTAGAAAGCAGAGGAGGTCCGCATAGCTGTTATGGTCGTGACACTTGACTTTGTGGCTTCTTGAGCTTTGGCCATCCCAGGGCATGTTGCGAGATTTTTGACTTATAGAGTCGTCAGCCGGACTGATGCTTCTCGTAGGAAGCAGATAAGGTCTGCGTAGCTGTTATAGTCGTGACACTCGACTTTGTGGCTTCTTGAGCTTTGGCCCTCTTAGGGCATGTTGCAAGATTTTTTACTTATAGAGCCGTCAGCCGGACTCGTACTTCTTGTAGGAAGCAGAAGAGGTCCGCGTAGCTGCTATAGTCGTGACACTCAACTTTGTGGCTTCTTGAGCTTTGGGCCTCCTGGGGCATGTTGCGAGATTTTTTACTTATAGAGCCGTCAGCCAAACTCGTGCTTCACGTATGAAGTAAAAGAGGACCGCGTAGCTGCTATAGTCGTGACATTTGACTTTATCCCAGCAAAACTTAAACCATAGACCGTCGGCTGAAAGTGCTGCTTGTAAATAACCAGGCGAGTCTGCGTAGTCATAACAGGCGTAAGTTTCAACTTACAAGCTGCCTTGGGCTTTTAAATGTCTAGTTGTCAGCCAGGTGTCTTACTTACAGAAGTAAACGACTTGTGTAACTACTTCAGGTGTCATCCCTGGCTCTTAGAGGTGTTTTTATGGCATAAGGTGTAGGCGAAATCGCTCCTCAGAGTCCATATCCTTTCGAGTCACAGCTTTGATCTCGCAAGTCGCTTAACTAGTATTGCAACACTTTAAAATCAAGCCATTTTATGAAGATTTGTACGTTGAGGACGAACCATCTTGTCACGCAAACTCTTTCATAGGTTGGGGTCCTGCACTTAGCGTCTTTTCCGGTTAGAGACCCGGGATCCCGCAAAATTGAATCCTTCAGTTGGCTAAGTCTATTCCAGTGGAAGGATTATTTTGGCCACTTTTGGGGAGTTATCCGGCTCAGGTAGTCACTGACATCAGGGGAAACTGAGCAGTCGTACCACCCATCCACGTCTGGATATTCCAGATATGCCATGTCTGAACGTGCAGGTTACGTCTTCTGCTTGTCACATGGGTGGTTATGCCATATCTGCGAGGAAGCGGGCGTTTTACGCCATGTCTGCAGGGCATCACATGCCATGTCTGTCGGGCAGCAGTTGTCTTACACCATGTCTGCAGGGCAGCGGGTGTCTTGCACCATGTCTGCCGGGCAGCAGGTGTCTTCTGCTTATCGTAGAAGTTGGTCAGTTTGTTTATGCATTCAGCCCAGGCTTGTGAATAATTCCGTCAATCTTCGTTGAAGATAGAGACTTTTATTAACTTTGCTTGTAGGCAGTAATGGCATAACAACTGATAATTCTTAGCCGCATGCGAGGTCTTGTTCGTCAAGCTGCTTAAGTCTTCGAACATTTTTTTGTATTGGACGGGGTCTAAGGAATGGTGGGAGATTACACATAGTACTTTCTCAGGTTGGAGGCATTCCACTGCTTGTCGATTTCTTTGTCGCTAATAATGGTGAGGGTGTAGCTACCATTTTCGCTTACTCGGCTGATTTTGTACGGACCTTCCCAGATGGGAGCCATCTTTTTAGAGCCTTCCCGTAGGGTGGTGATGAAGGATTTTCTGAGGACTAGGTCTCCTAGCTGGAACTACCAAATTTTTGCCCTATTGTTGTAGTTAGAGATGAGCTGCTGCTAATAGGTCGCAATGCGGGTGATAACCTTCTCGCGTTCTTCCTCTGCCAGGTCAAGGTTGATGGCCATCTCTTTTTTGTTCTGCTCAAAGTTTGGCATTACAGTGTTGATACATGGCACCACAACGTTGGAAGGAATGATTACCTCAGAATACACTAAGGAGAATGGAGTTTCGGTTGCTCGTCTTTTGATGGTGCGATATGTCCATAGAACACCAGGGAGCTCGTCTGGCCACTTGCCCTTCTTGTCTGAGAGGGTCTTCTTAAGGCAGTTGAGGATGGTCTTGTTGGACACCTCGGCTTGCCCGTTGCCCTGCAGATATCGGAGCGTGGATATATGCTACTTGATGCCATATTTTTCGAAAAACTTTACCAAATCTTTACCCGTGAACTGTGGACCATTGTCGATGACGATAGAGTGTGAGACGCCGAAGCAGCAGATGATGTTATTTCATATGAAGCGTTCTATGTCCGTTTGGGTGGTTATGGTCATAGGTTCGGTTTCGACATATTTTGTGAAGTAGTTAATCGCTACGATCATCATGCCTCTGCCCTTAGTAGCAGGTTGCATTAGTCATACCAAGCCAATTGCCCACTACATGACTTAAATCGTCTGCCAGTGGAGTTCACTGATAGGTAGTGCAAGTATAGGCTTAAAGCACTGTCATCTGTCGTACAAAACATACTCTTTGGCGTCTTGATGCATGGTTGGCCAATAATAACCAGCGTTAAGAGTTTTTTTGCGCCAAAAAGCGGCCTCTAGAGTAGTTTCCACAAACGCCTTTGTGGATTGAACTAAAAATCTCCAGGTCGTTGGGAGGCGATAGGCAACGAAGATGTGGTCCTAAGAAGGATCTATGAATGAGGTTGTGTTGATCTACGCCACCTCGACTGTTGATTTCTCATCTATGTTTGGCTTTTCCAAGTACTCGACTGGGATGAAGCGCCTGAGCTGATGGTTAAGTGTGGACCTTAGGCTTCCTAGTGCGTCTACATGGGCATTTTCTGCTTATGAAACCTAAGTGGTTGTGTACGCTTAGAACGTCGCTAGCTATTCTCGTACCTTCTGGAGGTATCAGGCCATCCTTGGATGCTTTGTTGCGTACTCCCCCGAAGCTTGGTTGGTGATCAGCTGGGAATCAGAATAGATTGTGAGCTTCTTCACTGCTAGGTCTTTCGCTAATCGAAGACTTGCTAGTAGGGCTTCGTACGCTAATCGGAAGCTTAGAGTGATTACCTGCTGAAGCATCGAACCGTCCGGAGTAATAAAAACTAGGCCTGCCCTCGATCCTTGGTAGTTAGATGATACATCGACGTGCAGGCGTCGGAAATCTCCTGTAGGTAGGGCTAATGCGTTCGTCAGAATGTACGCCATTTTTCACGCCTTTAACGTCGTGCCTTTGGATTGTGTGGAATATCACATCATGACGATGATTGCGTATGTCTAAAGGTACGACCTGAGCTTCTTGGTTGTAACAACTAGCGCCAAAATTAAAGTTTTGACTTTTTGGTTTCTGCATCGAAGAAAGCTTTTGAACTGTTGAATACAGGTGGTCGCACCCCCGACTCTTCTCATATGAAGGTAAAGCTCATTGTTACTCAATTACCGCCACATAGATGCATAGATTCTTCGCTGCTTTCGGCTCGGATCGGTCGGCAGATCGTGAGAGGAATTGGCTGAGTGCAGCTGCTCATCAGGTTAGACCTTGGATCTCTTTTAGAGTAGCAGGGGACTTGATATCGAGGATCGCTCAAATCTTCTTTGGTTGTGTGTTCAGCATGGTCTGACCGTTGCTTAAGGTCAAGGAAGATGTGCTCGGTGACTTCTTCAAGTTTCATCCTGATTCATCTGCCAGGACATTGTTGATCTTAACGCCATATTCCTGACCTGCCTGCTGTGATTGCTATTGGGTGAAGGTAGAGTCGTCCTTCTGCACTTTAACTACTATTTCTGGGGTGAAAGACTTCTTCGTCGACTCCTTGAGAACTTGGTGTACATCTTGGGCGTTGTGCCTCCCTTTGCCGGGGACCAGTCCTTGCGTGTATCTCCTGGCTTGCTTTTGTTGTTGAGCGGTTTATCACTCACCTTTTTGTAGGTCGGTTCAGCCTCTTTGCGCAACTGCTCAGGCGGCTTCTAGGAGCATTTTTCTTCATCCTAGAGGGAGTACTTTTTTGCCAAAGCATAAGAGTTTTCCATGGACAGGTTCTCGCCTATAATCAATTCTCCAAAAAACGGGTGATCTGCTGGGATCTCTTTTTGAAAAGCTGAGCATGCGATGTTGCCATCATATCCGACAATCTTCGCATTCTCCGTCTTGAATCTCTTGACGTAAGTACGGAGTGACTACTTCGGGTCATTCTTCATGTTGAAGAAATGGTCAAACTTTTTCTTGATTGATCGGTATGACGAATATTCCTTAGTGCAAACCAAGGAAAATTCGTTGAAATTCCAGATTGAATGTGGCGGCAGGGTATGGAACTAATCTTGCGCCTCGCCTTGGGCCTATATGGTCGTAGACCTTCCTAGCCGTTGGGCTGCCACATCATGGCCTGCTGGCTAAGTGGCTTGGGCTTAGGCTCGTTGAGCTGCCTAGTTGGCAACAACTGCTACATTCTGAGCTTGGGTCTGGGCCTACTGTGCAACAATACCTATTGCATTGGGCTGGGCCTCCTGCCCTGGGCTTGTTGTGGCAGCTGCTAAGTTTTGGTCTGTGTGCTGCAAGGGCAACATTGTTGAGGTTTAGGCCATGGCCTGGTGGCCTTACCGTGGCTACTGGGTCACGACAATAATGGTGATGCAGCTCCGTAGTGGTAGGGCTCCTCCTGCTGTCGTGTTGAGCCTTGATGATCTCCGTCATGGGACTATGTCCTCATCTCCACTCTTCGATCCAAATCCTTGCACGCACAGGGTTCCGTTCGTTGAAGTTTCCAAATTTCCTACCATTGTATCCTTTCTCCAGGGACTGATCAAGAAACTTTTCTAGGAAAAATTAATTGATACAACGTGTGAGAAATTCAACGTAATAGAAAATTCAAGAAACTAATGCAAGATGCTTTTTCGATTATTTTGAATCAGCTTTTAATGAAAGCACCAATTTGTCGATGCAAATTTTCACCGTCTTTAGTCTTGACGAAAATGCACCTGCAAAACGATCAACACCTTTGATTAGAGACCTAAGCCTCACGCGCCCACAAGGTTGGGGGGGGGGGAGTTAGGTCAATGGATCTCCAATGCCAAAGTTAGTTTCTCTTAGAGAGTAAAGTGTTTAGGGCTTTTTTAGGGTTGCAAAAACTTTGAAAATTTGGTAGAATATGGGGTATTTATAAAGCTAGGGCCAGCCATATAATGTTTAATGGAGAGATATTCTCTAAATATTCCCAAGATATTAAATAAGAAATAATATCTTTAGATAATGGTGTAATTATCCCTAATTTATTTAAATTAGGATTACTTACTTGATTAAAGTCAATTTCAATTAGGAATGTATTAAAGATAGGATTTGGGTAATTAATCCTTATCTTTAATTCCTTGCCAAGGGCAGGTGAGATGCAGGCAGTCATATTCAGCTGCTGAGACCTCCAGGGGTGTGAGCTGCGCGTGGGAGAATCTGAGAAGCCAACCCATTTATTGAGGGCAATCTTGTCTTTCTTGAATAAAAGTCCACGTGTCACCTTTAGAATTTTTGGGATCATTTTAGGCTTCACAAGAGCCATCAGTGAGATCCTCATCTTCGAGTAATGTTGACATTACTTTGTCTCTAACCACCATGGTTTGCTGCTTTTCATATTCAATAAGCCCTAACTCAAAGGGGTAGCATCTTGGATCACTAGTACCCTATAACTTGCATGGATGATGGATTTTTCCGATTTGATAGTCTTCTTTTTTGAAGGCTTACTACCACCATATTTCTCAGCTACAATTTCAAGGTGTTTTCTTTTCTTTTTCTCCGACGTCTGGACATCCAGGATCTTCACTGGGTATTTCTCATCTTTTGCGTCCATTACATTGATAATACCAAATTTTTGATATGATAATTAGAACATAAATTGATAATGGCGTCTCGCTCATGCTCCTTAGTTCTCTCCAAAGCTATTAGCCATCTTCAATTCCGGTGTGCAAGATGAATGTTGTTGAAGTCCTTGTTGATTAGTTATGGACTACATTGACCGATGTTTGTGACATTATTATTACAGTTAAGACCGGTAAAAGGAGTATTTCAAATTCTGGTTCCAGAAATATCCCATTCCTAGTTTCTGTCCACAACTAGAATGTCTTTATATCAATCCTTATCATGGCATGGCAGATTGGTTATATTGGCGGCCCATCTAACACTGCAATGCAATTGGAATAAGTAGTGAGGATCAAAACTCTTATGCATAGTGTACAACATATGGAATTCTTGAATTCCTAACTTCGCCCCATACCATTTGTTTAAAAGCTCAAAGCATGTAAGAATGCAAAATGATGCTGGAGTAAGGTTGCAGAGGGCAATGTCATGATAGCTTAATACCTATTTTAAGAAATGAGACAAATGGAACTTCAATCCTAGATCTGGGTACCCAAGGTGAATCCTGGTACATAGGCGTTTATGGTCCGCAGGCGTAGGGAGAGGATTCTGAACATGGTGGCCAACTTCCCATCAAACCGACAGCTATTTAGGAAGTGTTGAAGGAGACTGATAAAAACTTTCGCTTCTTCTTCACTTTGTACCTTCACCATAAGAGGCTCAAATTAAGAATCATAGTTAGCGATATAAGCATAAAGTTCATTGGAAGGGGCATCCATCGATTTTAGGATAAAGTCAAAGGATTTGAGTAAGATCGATGAAAAGAACGGAAATCTCATACTTGGTTTGTAGGGAGAAAATTGAAGGCTTTTTGGAAAAGTTTAGAAATTTTTAAGAAGCCTGGCAATCAGATGGTGTTTATAGATGATGTCTTAGAATCCCCTAACCATTTAATACAGATCGTAATCAACATATTCGACAACTGGATTTGGCTAGAGAAAACAATGGACAAAGCTTCGGTTTTTGCTCACAAGCAACTATGATAATCCTCATTATTGCGATATTGATAACACGATTTACAAGGTAGTGCGCTAATACACGAAACACCTTGATGTCCACAGGTTCACCAAAAACGAAGTTGAGATGCCACATGACTGAAGAAAGAAAAAAAAGGTTCATATTTCGACTTACTATGAAAGGCATGGTCTTTAGATAACTACCCATCTTCAAAGGGAACAAGTCCTTTTAGATGCATAGTTAGGAGCAATTATAGGACCATGATTTTTCATGTCGGAGTAAGGTGGATTGAAATATGCCCACCTCAGAAATCCAGTCATGAATTCAACAGCTTCCATCACAAAGCTGACTAAACGGATCAGTGATGCCACCATCATCATGTTCTAGAATTAGTGGGTGAAGCTCGTAGATTTTGCTAAGATAGACCATGCTTGTTCCACAAGATTTGGGAACCTAATCAAGCAAAGAATCACCAGGTTTCCTATAATTTTGGAGTCTTTGCACTCTAAGGATTGGCATGCGCCGAAAGTAAGGGCAGAGACATTGGACCCTATCAAATGGTTGAGCTTAGACTCTAAATTTTCAATCTTTTTTGCAGCTAAACAAGCTTTGGCTACCATCATCACCTCAGCTTTCATGGCAGCGTAAATCGCACCTTGGTCAGCGCCGAGGGAAACACCTTACCAGTGCCAAAAACATCTGACTGCCATGAGAAGCTCCTCAAAGTCAATGGAAACACCTTATCGGTGTCGAAGACACTCAACATAACACCAGACTAAGCATCCAAGAGCTGCTAGAAGATCAACAAAGCATCCCCCTAGGACTTGCTTTTCCTTCAGGATGCTATAAGCATAGTCCTTACTAACTCCTTCTATTTTAACAACAAAAGTAAAAAATTTCACACACTTTGTGTGTGAGTACATACTAGTATCTAATAAAATAATGACATATGTAAGAGAAAAATTGTGACGATCCGTCCCAAATTTTATTATTTTATAAATTTTAAAATGTGAAATTTACGAAAATACCCTTAGAAGCGAGGGTATTGACTTTCGTGGATCAGGATATAGTGAGGTGTATGAATTAATCCTTTAACGTTTTCCTGAAGTACTCGATAAGTATTTTTGGTTTAAGTCACTATTTATATATTTTCATATATTTTTATAATGTTTATAATTATTTTTCATATTTAATTATTTGAAAAAAGGAAGAAGAAACAGAGAAAAAGGGACTGGGCAGAACTGCCCAATCTGAGAAGGAGAGGAAGAGAACATGAGGGACCGGGAGAGAAAGTGCAACGAATCGGGAGAAGAGAGAAGGAAAGGATGGCCCAATTAGAGAAGGAGAAATGGGGGGGGGAAATGAAAGAGTGAGATGCACGGGATCATGGATCCCTTATCGAATCCTTGCGACCCGACCTACGAAGCAATGGAACTCAATGGGTTCCGATGGTTTTTTAGGCGAAATTCCTGCTACACCAATTTACCACCTAAGAAACCTTCCATGACTTCCCATCTTCCATTTCCAATCAAATTTCACTAGATATTGCCTTGATTTTAAGAAAAATAGAACTCGTAGGTTCCGGGGGTGCATGGAGGAAATCTTATGATCGTGAAGCTAACTCCGTCAATCACCACCACCAAGGGACTCTACTCAACCCCAGGAACAAAGCCCAAGCAGTGGTGAAGACGTTGGAACACCGAGGATGTCGAATTGAAGAAAACCCATTCTAGGGTTTCCCTCGGATTTGAGTGAAATTGGAGCTCTTCATGGGCAAATTGGCCTTGGTCACAGGTATGAAATTTGCTCCACTCACTGAGATCTTCATTTCTGCAAAATTTGGTAATTTTTATAAATAGTTGAATTTTCTTGCGAGCCGAGGCGGCCGACCGCCACCCACTGCGGCGCGTGGCCAAGGGACCGCCGATGTCATTCTTAGGCTAAATTAGATGTCTTGAGTTCAGTTGTGGTGATTTTATATCATAGGTTGATCGTTTGGACCAAAATTCATTAAGATACGTTACTTGGTAAAGATGTGAATCGACGATCCAACCGTTGGATCGTCACCAAACTTTAATATATTATAGTACATAATATTTAAGGACCATAGAAACGTACGGATCAGAAATCCGACATACGGATCTTCCCGAATTGGATTTGTAAGTTCATAAAATAAAATATTGATTGCCACTTGATTTTGGCAATTGGCGGAGATCCGACCGTTGGATCATAATGAAACCTTAGGATATTATTCTAGAAGTATAATGTGTATCTTTGGAAGCAACGAATCCGAAATCCATGATACAGATCTCTCAAACTGAATTACGTAGGGATGGGTTTTATGTAAATTATGTATTTTATCAGTTAGAACTCTGAGATGTGATTTAATAATTGGTCACAGGCGACGATGGTTCGTGATGTCTCGATATGCGTGCTAGGGAGTCGTAGCGCGGACCTCAGGTGAGTGGGTCTTTTCCTTTCTATTGTATATATTATATATATATATATATATATATATATATATATATATATATATATATGAGATTGACAATTCCATAAATGTTTATAAATTGATTATTGCTTATGATTACTGTGAATGTTTTGAAACACTGTCGTGAACTACGAATGGCTTGATCCTTGTTTAGGGTACGTAGGCAGTCTAATGAGACGTTAGATGCATCCATATAAGAAATGAGATTAAATAATAGAGACAATAGCCTTGTTTAAGGAATTGAGCAATGTGAGGGATATTGGTGAAAAATGTGCGTTTTAACTTTATGTTTTAATGATTAATAGTTAGTACACTGTATTTTATAATAGGACCTGAAAAACCATTGGAACCCATTGAGTTCCACTGCTTTAAGGGTTGGGTCGCAAGGATCTGGTGAGGGATCCATGATTTCGTGCATCTCACTCTCTCCTTTCCCCCTCCTTTCTCCTTCTCTGATTGGGTCATCCTCTCCTTCTCTCTTCTCCCGATTCGTTGCACTTTTTCTCCCGGTCCCTCATGTTCTCTTCCTCTCCTTCTTAGATTGGGTAGTTCTGCCCAGTCCCTTTTTCTCTGTTTCTTCTTCCTCTTTTCAAATAATTAAATATGAAAAATAATTATAAACATTATAAAAATATATGAAAATATATAAATAGTGACTTAAACCAAAAATACTTATCGAGTACTTTAGGAAAACATTAAAGGATTAATTCATACACCTCACTATATGCTGATCCACGAAAGTCAATACCCTCGCCTCTAAGGGTATTTTCGTAAATTTCACATTTTTAAATTTATAAAATAATAAAATTTGGGACAGGTCGTCACAAAAATTTACATGAAAAGAATTTACCGTTAGCATCTCATTCCAATGAAATAAGAATATATACACATAATAGTGCATTACTAAATTAAAATAGGGAAATTTTATTGGGAACTTTAATAAAAAGCTCTTGGTACTGTTCACTTTAACGAAAAACCACATTTTTACACTAAAAAGTCAATCATGGTACTATTCACTTTACCCTTTATTTTGTCCTTATTGTTAAAACTTAAAGTTTTTAAGTCATTTTCATTAGTTTTGCTAATTTTATTTGGACCCAGTTATTTTATCTCTAAACCCAACTAACAAGTTTTATCTACCAAACTTCCAAGTTTACCCTTAAATAAATAGGAATAAGAAAAGAAAAGAAAATAAACATTGATGTTTTTATCTCTACACCCTATAACTCCAAAATTGGCACGTTGGTGAACTCGTTCATTATTTCTAGCAAAACCCACCTAAATAACAGCAAAATATTCTCTCGAGTTCATCAATGAATTAGCTTGCTAAAAACCCTTATTAGCCATCCTTTATAATTTTAGTGTAGGTTTTAGGCTGATATGTTTGTTTGTTTGAACCGTTATCTGGGAGTTGGCTACTTGCATAAATTATTAAAACTAACAAGTCATCTTTCTAGAAACCCTTGTTGCTATCTCATCTAAATAGACATTGACATGAAAGTTTTTTTCTCGGAATTTGTTTAATGTCCAACAAATTGGTAAGAAGTTTTTTCCGCTGAAATTATAAATGAGGGCCGCTAAGGGTTTATTGCAACACGGGTTTCCAGCAAGCTTACTTGTTGATGAAAATAATGGAAGAGTGTAGATGTGTGTCATTTTTTTTAGTTATTGGGTGTAGAGATATAAACACTAATGTTTATTTTCTTATTCTCATTTATTTAAGGACAAACTTAGAAGTTTAGTAGAGAAAACTTTTTAATTGGACGTAGAAATAAGATAGCTGAGTCCAAATAAAATTTCCCATTAAAATATCATGTAATGGTAAATTCCTTTCAGAAGACCAACTATTTTTACATTTTCCTTTCAATACTAACGCACGCTCAGGATCGCCTCCAAAGTAAAAGACAAAAAGTTGGAAAAGAAAATAGGAAATGACTAAAAATGGAACAAAAGTAGAGAGTCTCGTCCAAGTCTTTCCTCTGAAAATTTACAACCTTTGATGTGAAAAGTTGGAAATCTCCTCCATCTGAGGGATCTCTGAATCAATTCTCTCTTTAAACTCTCATTCTTTCTTTCTTGCTTTATTGCCTCATTAATTTGAACACTCCTATCAATTTATCTACCACTTTCCCCTTATTAATGCATTAACAGTTACCCATTTTGCTCTGCCACTTTTCTGCCACTTTTCTGGTAATTATGTTTTGGACATTTTGAGGCTGTAGATCCAACTGCAATTCCAACTTGGTAAAGTGTTTCACTTTCCCATTTCCCCCCTTTGTATCTTTCTTTGATCTCTTGTAGTTGTTGTTGTTGCAGTAGTAGTAGTAGGTACTTGTTATTTCTGGGGAAGTTTCATAGCTAAAAGCTGTGTAATTTGTGTGTTAGAGGTGGGTTCTTGAAATACCCATTTCTCAGATTGTTGGTTTTTTTTTTCCATTCAAAATTTCTAAAATTTTGATAGAATTTTAGTGAATTTAACTTGTGGGTGTTTTGGTATTCGGGTTTTTATAGAGCAGTCTTGTTTTGTTTCAAGCACTCTACTTTGTTGTTGAGGAATTGTACTTCCAAATTCCAATGGATTATGGTAGAGAGAGCAATGTAGTCCATGTAATCACTGGGAATAGTGGTGGTGATGGTGGTGATATTTGGTCTAGTGACCAGGCAGTTTGGGCTACTGAGGATGAGTACCGTGTTTGGAATAATGGTGACGCGTTGGCGGACACCATGTCCAACTCAAATTATGATCAAAGGCAGTCGCAAAGTCGCTCTGGAAGCGAACCCCCAAATAAGAAATCAAGAAACTCCCAAGATGCAACTTCATCTAACCGGTCAAAAGCCATTGGGAAAATGTTTTTCAAAACCAAACTTTGTTGCAAATTCCGTGCTGGGACGTGCCCCTATGTTACCAATTGTAACTTTGCTCATAGCATTGAAGAGCTTCGGAGGCCGCCACCAAATTGGCAAGAAATTGTGGCTGCCCACGAGGAAGAAAAGGCTGTATCTTCAGAGCCAAGGGAAGAGTACCAAATTCCAATCGTCTCTACAGGATATGGTGTGGAGACTCCAAGATCCTATAAAGGGAGGCATTGCAAAAAGTTTTATACTGAGGAAGGGTGTCCTTATGGGGATAATTGCACTTTTCTACATGATGAGCAGTCGAAGAATAGAGAGAGTGTGGCAATAAGTTTAGGTCCTGGAGGGTATGGTGGTGGTTCTGCTGCTGCGAATGGAGCAAGTAACAAGCCATCAAACTGGAAAACAAGGATTTGCAATAAGTGGGAATTGACAGGATATTGCCCATTTGGAAGCAAATGCCATTTTGCTCATGGTGTAGCAGGTATGATTTATATACTTTTTCCATTTTCGCTTAGATAACAGAAAAGAATTGATGTTGATTCTGTATATAGGCTAGTGTTTGTCTTTATAGCTCCAGTTTGAAGATTCAGCAATATTCCATGCTGTAATAGGTATCTGATTTGAGGATGAGAATAATTTAATTTTTATAGTTCCTTCATGTTGTCATTTGTCCATGTACATTTTCATAGAGCTAGCCGTCTTGCTTATGCTTCCATTCTAGGACTTAAGAAATACTGGTTTCAGTTTCTTTACATGGATGCTTGATGTTCTCAACTTCCGTTGTCCCAAATAAGTAAGACATTGAGCTAACTCTAAATAATTGTTGTAAAATTATAATTTGATACATCATTTATGTCCCACGCCTGTTCTTGTTTTGCTCTTGATTTTGAAAAGTACTTGAGTATGTTAAGTGATTCAATTATGATCAACTACTATTTAAGTTTATTTTCCAATATTTTCAAAATCATGGTACTGGTTTACTTTTTGTTTTGGTGCATCATTAACAAAGACTTTGTTACCTTTGTTTCCCCCCCTGTAAAAAGGAAACATTAACACAGGAATGTTTCTTTTAACAAAAGAATGTTTCTTTTTCATCATAAGACAAAGATGCTTGTCAACACCTTTCTTTGTTCTGTTGTCTTTCATTGAGAGCCTGGGAAAGCCCAATTCCGATGTTAGGACAGAGGTTCTGGATTGCAAGAACATAAGACTTTATTCGAAGCTGCTCATCCCGTCTTTCATTTGAGCCAATCTATAGTGGAATTTAGAGGAATAGTTTCCGTAGCAGAAATATGCTGTTGAATTATTGCTTACTTGTTCACCTGTGTTATTGATTATGACAGGAAAGAGTGAACTCATTATGGTGGTGGGAAGAAATCTCCCATAAGCTCTTCTATCTTTCATTTTTCTTAACCATCCATGGCCTTGAACCAAGATGTTATTGAAGTTGCCTATGCTGATTTGGACAACTGGATGGTTTGTCCGTTTCTTAATTATTATTATAATTTACATGGGTATGATTAGAGAATACGAAGGAAGAAGGTCAGCTGAATAATACCCTTCGGATTCCAGCAGCGGAGTCGATGTTACCATCACTAGATCGAACAATCAGCAAGTCATCAGGGGGGGTCTAGGGCTGTTCTCCAACCCACTGAAAAACCTTAACAAAGAGGCTGGTACAGAACAATCAGTCCAAAAGAGGCTTACATCTAACTAAGAAGGCCACTCGTATTATGATAATCATTAATAAGAGCATCTTTTATTTTAGGCTAGAGAAGTTCCTAGTTAGAAGCTCTGTTCCATTTTTTCATTCCTTGTGATAAAACATACCACCTGAGCCTCTGTAAGTTTAGAAGAAACAAAGATTTTGACATAATTAGCGGTAGAGAATGAGATGGTGTATCGAATCTACACTGCTGACACAGATATTTATGGAATTCTTATTGTCTGGATCTGCCTCTGAGCATATATATGTGTGAGAGGACTTTATAAAAAAATATAAGTGATATAAGTTTCTAACTCCTATCATGTCTTTAATGAGGGAGAAGACAAATCCAGACTCTCTCATGCCTTCAGTGGAAATTTCTCAGAAACACCGGGCATATTCCCACTGTTAAAGTTTAAAACAATTATTGGTTCACAACAGCTTAGGGTTTTGGGATCTGGTTGTCTAGCATGGTACTAGAGCATCGGTAGTAGGAGGTCATTGGTTCAAAATCCAATCCCCATTCTTACTTTATTGTAGGATTGCAAGGTGCAGGGTGGGGCTGGACCTATGTTTCTCCTCTGCCTCTCCACGTGCAGAATGGGGACATTCCTATGAACTTAAGGTTTTGGGTAGTGGTAAACCAACAATGTATATCACCTGACCAACCATACAGATGGCGACAAATTCAAATTAGCAACCAGCTTAAGAGAGATGTGGCCAGCCCACACTTTTGAGCTGATCAACTTTTTCTTATTGGTGGTTTGACTTGTGCATTGAAGTCTAGGGAAATATTGTGCATCTTCCATGAGGAAAGGCACAATGGAATTTACCCTCAAAATATAAAGCTTAAGCAAGGATCATGTAGATGCATACTATTGTTGTACAACTTGATCCAGTCTGGCTACGCAGTGCTGTTACTGTTGTATCATGCGTAATGATACTAGATTGTGCATTTGTTTGTTTACTTGTTTTCTCTAATTTTTTGTTTATTGGCTACTGAAGTATCGGTACAAGTTCTGGCCGAAAAATGAAAGATTAGAAAGTGTTCATAAAAATTGGCATGGTGATGCTCCTGTTAAGATCGCAAGTATTCACAGTTAGTTGACAATAAATGCAAATATGCTCTTATGAGAACGCACTTGACAACATCTGTTCAACTTAAACTTTTCTGCCACCGAAGAGTAGCATGCTAATGTGTTGTCTGGAATCTGGATGATTTGTCTTCCGCTATCTGAGGACTATATTTTTGTTTCAGTTTGAACTTGTGTGCAGTATCTATCACGACTAATCGTTTAGTGCTTTCAGTATCTGACTTTGAAATCCTGAAATTCTGACTGCAGAATTACACCGGTATGGTGGTGGGCTTGTGGAGGGAGAAACTAAAGATTCTTCTTCAGTCGCTCCTGACAATAAGCAGGGAGTAATGCCTTCGAAAACTCCAGGAGATGCTGTGGTAGTATCGGTCCCTCTAGTCTCATTTTCTGATGTTTATCACCTTGGAGTTCCGTCACAAAGATCATCTATTGTAATTCAGAGATCAGGGCCGAGAGCCCATCAGAAATGGAAGGGACCAGACAAAATCAGTAGGATATACGGTGACTGGATTGATGACATCGAATAGAATTTGGGATTGCTCGCCTGCAATGCACTGTGGTCGCTTACATAAATTAGATAGAAAACTAGATACCTAGTCCTTGTAAGAGATTACGGTATCATCATGTAGCTGTAACACTTCTGCAAAAGTTTCTGTATCCTCGCTTCGAGTTCAGGTTAATCGCGGGCTTGTTAAGTCACATCCGATGTGTTTGTTTCATGTGAGGCTTGTTAAGTCACATCCGATGTGTTTGTTTCATGTGAGAATTTTTTTGCTACAAATAGAACTTGAAGCTTTGTATCACTCTCCTAATCTGAGTCTTCCTTGTTACCATATATAATTATGTGACGACCCTCTTTGTCCGAAAGAGACGATGGTCCTTAGTTTGTACCACTTGGTCCGAACTATCAGTTAAATAAGGTATTTATCTTGCATCCCCTATTCTCGAATTAGTCATGGTATTTGTATCCAGTCTTCTGCCTTTGAGGTTCTTTTGTACTGTTTGAAACTGTATTCTCTCGTATGATGCAAAATAATATGACTGGATTTTTCTTTCTTATTCGATGAATGGGCAGGCAAGATTCGAATTTGGGACTCCTTCTAACAATGGAAAGAGAAGTGCCAACGTTGCACCAAGGGCCAAATATGGCATTGAAATATACGGGTGGCTCAATATATAGAGGATAGTGTTATTCGTACATCTATTTTTATCTTCTACATGCGCTTGTTAATTTTTTGCCATTGTCTTTTTTTACTTTTGATCCGACGTTCGGAAATTAAGAAGGGTGTGTGAGAAGTAAAAATGAGTGTGGATAACACTATCCTATATATATGGATCTAGATCCAGAGACATTTTTCGACACACTTTTTTGGGGTTTCCATTTCGTAAATTTTCAAGAATCCGAATTGTTCATATTTCAAATCTTCTTTGCAAAAAGATAGACAAATATAAAATCATTAAAAATATTCATTTCTAGTGAAGAAAATGGACGTATATATTTCTACAAAGACCACAATAAAATGAGTGGGCCCTAAGAATGTCAAAAAATGGGTTCACCGATTCAGACACACACATATATGTACATTTTAAAACACGTTTTTATGGGATCCACTTTGTAATGTATCTGATCAATCCTAACCCTATTTGTGTGTGTGTGTTATTGATGAAGAAATTGGTGGTTTGGAATGATAGTGAAGAGAGTAATTAGTTGAGCCCCATCCTTCTCTCAAGGGTTCGCTCAAATTAAGCTCAGAAGTTTTGGTTCTTACCAGCGACTTCCACATCGCCAGCCAACATACCAAATTAAGGCAACAATTTTGTATGCTCACAAAAACATGGGGAGATGCATTGTTGTGTTCCGACACTAACACAAACAACATTACGTTCTCTTTTGTAGCTCCTTCTCGTCAATATTACTATTACTATTATTGTTGTGTTCCGTCGTCTCAGAATATCCATGCACTAGGGCTGGCCGGAAGTGCAAGCCGATCTCCGGCCACAAGGTTAACATCAAGGTATTGCCGCTCAGTCTTCTTTATGCAGGGAATGTCATCATCGACCACGAATACAAATTACTCCCCAGTACCTCAACATGCCGCCTCCCCTCCAATTATCATCCTTCTGACCGTCCTCCTTGTCTTCTTCTTTGCGGGTTTCTTTTCTATTTACTTTTGCAAGTGCTTCATGGATCACATCCTTGCCTCCTTTCAGAGCACACCCTCCGGAGATCTTGTGGGCACGGCGGTTGTACCCAAAGAAGGCCTTGACGTTTCACTCATAGAATCATTTCCAACATTTGAGTACGCAAGTGTCAAAGATTTTCGAATAGAGAAGTACGGCCTAGAATGCGCAATTTGCTTGGTGGAGTTTGAGGACGATAGCATGCTACGCCTCTTGACGGTGTGTTGCCATGTTTTCCACAAGGATTGCATCGACCTCTGGCTCGAGTCTCATAAAACTTGTCCATTTTGTCGTGGAAATCTCGAAGTAGTAGCCCCGAGTTTGGCGGACAAGTCTCCGGTTCTTGCTCATGAGAGCCACGCCATGCAAGACATTCATGAAGGGCATGATTCAGTGCTGTTGGATCTGGATGCTGTCCGCATTGACATTAAAGATGAACAAGGCCAAGATCATCATCATCATCAAGGAAATAATGATAACAGTAGTAAAAACAATAACAATATGGTTGCACAAGGTGAACAAAGTAGCAGCAGCACTACTCGAGATCGAGATCAAGATCACGATCAGAATCATGATCGAAACAAAGAGAATGAAACCGAAAGATTTTCGCGGTCGCATTCAACAGGGCACTCCATAGTTAGGCCTAGAGCAGAGGAGGATCGATATACGCTGAGATTGCCAGAACATGTGAAGAAAAAACTTATAAGAGGACATCATAACTGGACGGGAAGTTGTACTACATTTGGGGAGTTTTCTCGCCAAAGAGACAATGCAGGTGCTTCCTGCTTTGGAGAGGCCTCTGGCTCCGCCGGTGGAGGAGACGTTAACAATGCCCAAAATGAAATTACAAAGATAGCACAAGGCCTAAAAACGTCTGTTACATTAAATCATCTTTCAAAAGGGGCCTATTACGAACATAACGGCCACGAAATACATTTAGCCTCAATCAAAGTTGTTTCCTAGATCAACAACACGGTCTGCCACCATATTACGTTCTTTGTTGTCTGTAGATGCATTTCTATTTGTGACTAATATAATCTTGACATCCCAATATGAAAGCTATGGTAAAATTTATCGTCTTTAGTCTTAATGAATTTATACTTACAAAATAATTAAACACACGTTTGCTCAAAGACCAAAGTCATGCGCCCATGGAGTTAGAAGAGGAGAGGGGGGGGGGGGGAAGGGGAGTTGGCCAATAGATCTTCGATTCTTGAGCCTGTTTTTCTAAAAATAGAGAGTTTAAGGCTTAAGTTTCTATCATAATTCAACTCTACATTTGCCCAAATCTACATTTACGCTACTCAAAATGATCCAAAAATATCATCAAAACTTGACAAAGAAATAATTTATGGGCTCATTAAAATGTTCAATGTCTGTAGTTAGTTGGTTCAATTATTTAAGGTAGCAAGGGACAAGGTTAATGAAGGGTCTGTGGGTTCTTTGCGCTTGCGTTTGCATGGCATATACAGCAATTGTGATGCGCAATATAATATATGCTGGCGTGTGAGAGGATTGGTGGGTTAATAGTTGGGGATATTGGTCAATTTCACACTGAAAGAGATATTATTGTAGAACATAGGACGATCGGGCTGCAAAGGATAACAAAGTTGCATCCTAAATACATGGCTCTCCAATATCCTCTTCTTTTCTCATCCTAAATACATGGGCATTCCTTGGAATCCAGATTTCAGAGGGAAAAAACCCGAGACTGGAGGGGTATCTATGAAAGCATTTCTAGGTTACGAAATTTAGGATAGGCCGACTCAGAAAAACACCCTACTAAAGGGGGGCAAACTGCTTCAACAATATTTAGCCGATGCATACCACACTTGAAGAAGATAGGCTTGATTTCACTAGAGCAAATCAAACTTCTTTAAGAATTGAGAGTCTTAGGGGAATTCATGAAGCACTTAAAAAAATGAAAATGCAAGTGGTTGAAACATTGGTAAGAGAATTATCCTACCAACTTCTTTTACTAGCATCAAAGTTCTAAAATACACTAGGTGCTAGTCAGGCGGCGGGCTCGGGCCTAGTGCCTAGACGGACTAGGCGAATTTAAGTAAATCTATTATATTTCGTGTAAATAAATATCTACTTATACTTAAAATATATATAATTTCATCATAAACTACAAAATAGAATGACATATATATTATGAAGTATTGGAATATAATGAAAACATGGGAAATAAGGATATGATGTGTGTTTATTTAAGTAAGTAACTAGTCTCTTACAATTTATTAAAAAAAATGCAAAATGAAAGTTATCTATTTTCTGTCTAAGTGAGTCGTGACTTAGGCGGGTCTAGGTAGGCACCTCAATAGGTCTAGGTGCTCTTTCTTAATTTTCAAATGTCTAGGCATTAATCGAGACTGTGGCCAGCTGCCTAGCACCCAGGCGGGGACTAGGCAGAGAATTTTTAGAACAGTGATTGGCAGTGTTAGGGCTGGTTTGGTATTGCTGTGCTTTGAAAAAAAGCTGCTGTGAGAATAAGCGGCTGTGCTGTGAGAATAAGCGGCTGTGAAATAAAGCCAGTAGAGTGTTTGGTAAACTTTTTTGTGAAAGTGCTTTTGAAAAAAAAATCAGGATGATAGTGTGTCTTTTCATTAAAGGAGCACTGTAGCTCCGTGTGCTTTGAAAAAACTGGCTTTTTTTTCAAAGCAGCAAATAGCAGCTTCAGCTTTTCCTTTGATTTTCAGCTTATTCTCACAGCAGCTTCCAAAATAAGCCCTTTTTTTTCAGTTTACCAAACACAAAAATGACCCTCAGCTTTTTTTCACAGCGACTTTTTTTAAAATCACCTCAATCCCAAACGGGGCCTTAGATACATGATCAATAATTATCAGGATGTTTTGGTTATATGCAGTCATTTTGGAAATCCTGATTTATTTATGACCTTTGCTTGCAATGCTAAGTGGCTTGAAATTGTCGAAGATCTCCGTCAAACCCCTGGAAGTTGGGCAGAGGACATGCCAAATATAGTTTTCATAATTTTCAAAGCAAAACTTGAACTTATATGATCAAGTATATGAAAACCGAAAAACATTTTAGCAAGGGTTGAATCTAGTCAGTACACTAACCTTTTCTAGTTCACTAGCTTCTCAAGTTTTTTTTTTTTTTTGATGTTTTCGTATTATTTATAAATAAAAAAACAAACACAACAGAGTTTTAGAAAAGAGGTCTCCGTTATTGTCACATTCTAGTTTGGTTAGCAAGGAATATAAATGTCATTCTCCTTCTGACATAGATTCAATCATTTCAATTGAGATTCCTAACACGGAATTAGACCAAGTTTGGTATGATGTTGTTGCATAGTGCTCATTAAGTGTCTTTTTAAGTACATAACCAAGGACACTGATAGGGCTAGAGCTGTGCTTGAGGATAAAGAATTTGATGAAAACGTGACTTATCTAAATTGCAGATTTTTATGCCCTTATGAGGTAGTTTGGAGACTGTTTCAATTTCATATTCATTTTAGAGTACCATTTGTTGAGAGGTTGTGTGTGCACCTTCTTTCTGACCAAAATGTTGTTTTCTAAGATGGTGATCATTTAGACTATATTGTTAACCAACCTAATCTTGAACTCACAATGTTAACCTAATGGTTTGAAATGAATATTAAAGATCCTAATGCACCTGAATTGTCTTATGTTGAATTTCCATTTAAATATGTTTGGGGTAGTGTTAATAAAGAATGGAGGCATAGGAAGAACGATAGATGTCTGGGCAGAATTGCCTATGTTCACCTTTGCTGCTGGTGTATTATATTACTTGAGATTAGTGCTTAATTACCAAAAAGGTGCCTTCAGTTTTTATTATTTAAGAACAATTAAAGGTGTCATTCAACCCACAATCTAGGCTACATGCAACTCACTTGATTTGTTGGGAATGATAAGGAGTGGAACAATGCAATTTTAGAAGCGGCTCTCATTGCTTCATCCTTTGAATTAAGGCAATGTGTGATGACATTTCAATAAGATGATCAATGGTTTTAGGTTGCAAACATGTCTAAGAATGAGGATGAACTTAAAAATTCTCTTTTCTATGAGTTAAAGAAACTATTCACAATTTCAAATAATTCTTTGTCTAAACACCATCTTCCAGTTCCAAACAAAGAGTTGATGGATTGACTTATGATTAGGAGCTTGAGAGAGGAGTTAAATTATAACATTGAATCATTGAAAAGAAGCATTCACTACTGGTCACATAGTTGAATAAAAAGAAGAAAAAAAATTGTTTATAATAGTGTCATTGAAGCAGTTCATAACCAAACAAATCTGATTTTTATTTTTTTATTTTTTTGTGATGATCATGGTGGAACTAGTAAGACTTCTTTGTGGATCACCATCATAGCTAAAATTAGATCACAAAACTTTGTTGTTTTGGCACTGACTTCATCTGGAATTGCCTCCCTTTTGCTTCCTGGTAGAAGGACTGCACACTCTATGTTTAAAATCTCTATTAATATTACAAATTGTTCACTATGTAAAATCAGAAAATCAACTCATCTTGCAAAATTAATTAGTGATGCAGCTTTTATTGTTTGGGATGAAGCACCAATGAATATTAATGATGGTTTGAAGCTCTAGATAGGTCTCTCCGTAATCTTCTCAAAATATCAGAATCAAGTTTAGATGATTTGCCGTTTGGGGGAAACCAATTCTATTGGAAAATGATTTTAGACAAATTTTACCTGTTGTTCCAAATGGAAATAGGGACGACATTGTTGAAGCGTCATTTACAAGTTCTTAAATTTAGCCTTATTTCACTATTTTTTTTTCCTGAAGAAAACATGAGGCTTTCAAAAACTAGTTTGAATGACCTTCGAAAAACAAGAGTTGAGTGATTTTGCAAAATGGAGATTGAAAATTGGAAATAGTGACACTGCTGAATCTATATTTTCAATCAATGAAGAGAGTTCTTTGGTTGAAATACCACAAGATTTTTTCATTAATTTTAATGAAAATCCTATTAAAAGGATGTTTTCATCCGTATACACATATTTCAAGAAAAAAATCAATGATGTATCCTATTTGAAAGAAAGAGATATTGTGACACCGCGAAACAATATGATGATTGAAATAAATGATTTTATACTGAGTATGATGCCTTGAGAAAGTCGCAACTATATTAGTTTTGATTTGGTTTCTTCTTTGACAGAAAATGTTGAGAATCTTGCTATTCTTTATCCGAAATTTTTAAACCAACTTGAATTAGCTGGTCTGCTGCATGACAAGTTGTCATTGAAACTTGGTATGCTAGAAATGTTGCTTGGGAATTTAAATCAAAGTTGAGGTTTGTGTAATGGAATGGTAATACAATTAAGTGATATAATTATGCAAGTGAGGGTCTTAACAGATAAAAATAGTGGGGAGAAAGTTTACATCCCAAGAATTATCACCGAGTTATCGCAAAATAAATATCCATTTATTATGTGAATTCAACAATTTCCTCTTAGAATTTGCTATGCAATGATGACCAATAAGAACCAGGGACAATTGATGAAAATTATTGGGTTATTTCTCTCCCAACATCCTTTTTATCATGGACAACTATATGTTGCACTGTCCAGAGTTACCTCAAACAAAGAGTCTTAAAATTGTGATTGCTCATGATGGTGATATACCTTATAGATACACAAAAGAAATTGTTTATAAATATGTTTTGAATGATTTACATGAGGGTGTGTTGATTTGTGTTTATCTATTTAATTTTTTATTTTCCTTGACCCTCCATTTTTGTAACTACTGATATAGATATTTGTGAAACCCCACCCCCAAATTAATTTGTAATTTCACTAAGTTTGGGATATTCTTTTATTTTAAAATTGTTTTTGGGTCTTAATGTGTGTGCCCATGGGGCCCTTATTTTCTTTTTCATCTCCCCTACCAGGCCCCTTTTTCTCTTTTCCCTTGTTGGACCCGCAAGTCCTCCCTTTTTCTTCTTCTAAAATTATCAAACTCTCTCTCTTCCCCTCACTTTCTCTCATTTTCTCTAGCTCTCCCCCTCATGTCGTGCTCTCTCTCTCTACTACCCTCCTTTCTGAAACACACATACACACAGCAGCCACAAACCATAACCAGGTGGACGGGGGAGCTTTGGAAACCCCGTGACAAGCCGAGGAACCCTCTAGCAACATTTTCGTTATTAATCGTCTTCCCTGACATTTTCATAATTTTTTGACATTGGTAAGGTTCTAAAAACCCTTGGGATGCATTTTAGGGTTAGATCAAAGCTTGTTTTAAGTTGTGTATACGTGTGAATCGCAGAAAAATAGCTCGAAGTAGCTTTTCCAAATTTTCTGGCGAGCACCGCCACTTTCGAGACATTTTTTGATGAAACCACGACAAGTTAGCCATCGTGCAAGGTACCATTCTCTTCCTCTTGTTGAGTACTATAACTTTCATTTTTGAATCACTTGATTTGGTTGAGTAACGAAGCAGTTATGAGCCCTAGAAAATCAACCCAGAAACCAGCCAAAGGGTGGCCTGAAAACCACCCTCAACCTAGGCCCTTGGGCCGGGTTACCCAGCCCTTAAACCCAAAACCCAAAGCCCAGAAAACCCCAAAACCCAATTAACCATTAGGCCCGCTAATCCTAAAGAACCAAGCCCAAAAGGCTTAAACCCAAATCCTTTTTTATTTTTATTTATTTTGTTTTCTGTTTTAAAACCCAAAAGCCTTTGGGTTGGGCTTTCAAGCCTAATACCCTTTAAACCCTAAAACCCATTCGACCCAAACCCTTTAGGCCCAACCCGGTCCAACCTCATATCCTTGACCTGTTGACTTCGACTTTGACCATTGACTTTGACCGGTCAACGATCAACGTTGACTTTTTGATTGTTTTTCAGGTTGTTGTCCGGAACCTCTCCTAGGCTAATTTTGACGTCTTGGACCCATTTCTGACGTTTGTTTTCCTAAATTAAATCGTTTGAGTAGAGTTTGACTAATTGAACCATTTATGTGCTTAGGTGCATATATTGTGGCGTTCAGCCTTCGATAGTCTGTGCAGCTTTTCAGTGACAAAGCACTACGAGTGGACCCCTTTTAAAATGCATGTTTTATAATAGAAATGCATACATCAAAAGCATGATTTACTGAATACGTTTTGTGAACATTTTCGCCATGATATTGTATTGGCTTTGTGCCAGGCATAGGTTGGCCTGTTTGGCAATGATATTTATATTGGCTTCATGCTAGGCATAGGTTGGGCCTGTTTGGAAAATGAAGTGTTCTAAATGGCCTGTTTGGCAAATGAAGGGTTTTGATTGAATAAATACTAATACTGATACCACTAGTTAGCACATTATATGTATGAGATATGTTTTATGAATGTTTTATTGCATGCTATGGTTTTAGGAGAAACCTACTACATATTACGCTATTGAGTTTTCATAAAACTTTGGGAGTTAGTATGTTGATAATCGTTTCAGTATTATATATATATATATATATATATATATATCAACTTGGTCCACTCATGTTTGTTTTGCGCCCCCTCAGAACTTAGAATCGAGGCATACAATCCCGGCGTCAAGGCACTCTCGCATCAGCATCTTCGAGTCCTCTCGGTGTAGGACCCATTCCTTTGCTCATTTGATTTTATATTACTTTCTTTTTAGTGTTCTAGATTAGTGTATGATTTGAACATGTTCCTCAATTGCTTAATAGTTATAATTAAATTTCTATTATCTTATTCATATTTAATTCTCATGCATCCTAAATGGCTTGTGTCACATTTGGGTGTCGGCCAACAGGAACCTACCCTGGTGTTTGTGGAATATCGGGGTTAGGGCATGTCAAATTGGTATCAGAGCGTGGTTTGTCCAGAGCATACCTAGGATCTTCTGTTACAGTAGCAGCGTGTCGATCATGACATCATTTAGATCTCACGACTTTTGGATTTGTTGTCATTCGACACGATTATGCAATCCTCATCACCCTATGAATTGTCACATCTTATTAAAGAAGAAGAAAATTGTGTCAGGATTGTGCCTTATTAGTGATGAAATGGTTTGTTAGATGACTGTGGATGCAAATTTCCGCCTCCTTCTTCTTGGACAAAATTGCACCTACAAAACAATTAACACCTTAGGGTCAAGGGTTACCTATATTTGGGCACTCTTGACTCGGTTGGTAGATGATTCTCCACTGCTCGCGTGTAGAAAACCCGGTGTGTGTTGAGGGTAATTTTGTCCTCTTCACCTAAAAATCCACGTGTCGCCTCTTGATTATTTTTGGCTCCACAAATGCCCTCACACCTGCTGGGTTGCTCATAGAAAAGAGCAACAGGTATAGAGATCGTTTTAATCTAGGAAACTTAGGACTGCTTCCTATTTTGATGTAGATTCCCTCTTTAATATAAAATTAGATCCTTCTAGGAAAAGGAAATAAATTTCTCTCAAAGCCTATTTAAGTCCACCTTAAGTGAGTTGTTAAATTAACTTTGGAGAGCGATTTATTCTACCCTACAAGAGAGAGAAAGCTTAGAGGATATTTGTTCCTCTTCCTCTAGCAATCTTCTACATCTTGCCCGTGCAAATGACTGTCTTTTGTTGCTTTTTTCGTCTTCTCCATTCCGCACCAACGTAATAAAAACTTAATTTCTTCTTGTCTTCTTCTTGGGTGATGCTGCCATAGGGCAGTCATCAGGGTAGTGCAGCACGTCGGCTGGCAGGGGCCAGGAATCAGCTTGGCATGGGCCAAGGAGGTGATGTGGTAGGGGCCATTGCTTATGCTGCTCAGCTTGATTGAAGCCAAGGATTAGCTTGGCATGGGCCGAGGAAGTGGTGTGGCATGGGCAACGGTTTAGGTTGCCATGTTTGGGTTGCTTGCCAAAAATAAGGAAACTACTTGAGTTTGATTTCTCAGCTGCTATAGATGAAGCAGTCAAGGACAAAGTTGCCAAGATCGGAGTTGCTGAAGATGAAGTGTCGGATGAGTGAACTGTTAAGTGCAAAAGTGGCTGCTGCCCCCTGTCCATTTGCTGCCTAGTTGATCTTCAAGCATTTGATCTTTTAAGCTCTGTGGCATTCTCGCACTGGAGTGCTTACCCAGATGGGTGTCGGGAAATTAGTTTACCCTTTCGCATTGGAAAGCAATTAGTTTATCCTATCGCACTGGAGAGCAAACCCATATGGGTGTTGGGAAATTGGTTTATCTTCTTGCACTGGATAGCAAACCCATATGGGTGTCGGGAAATTGGTTTACCCTCTCGCACTAGAAAGCAATTAGTTTATCCTCTCGTACTAGAGAGCAGACCCTTTTGGGTGTCAGGGAATTGGTTTACCCTCTCGCATTGGAGAGCAATTAGTTTACCTTATCGCATTGGAAAGGAGACCTATATGGGTGTCGGGGAATTGGTTTACCCTCTCGCACTGGAGAGTAATTACTTTATCCTCTCGCACTGGAGAGCAGACCCATATGGGTGTCAGGAAATTGGTACCCTTTCACACTGGAGAGCAATTAGTTTATCCTCTCACACTAGAAAGCAGACCCATATGGGTGTCGGGGAATTGGTTTACCCTTTCGCACTAGAGAGCATGAAAGTCGTTGTCGTGAGTGCAGCTGAGGAAAACTGGACTGCTGGGATAACCGAAATAATCCTTAGCCTGCGAGGACATGTTTGGCAATCTACTTGAGACTTCAAACTGCTTATGGACCTCGCGTAAGGGTGTAAGCATAGTGAGCTGCTCATAGAATTATTGTGCCATCATTAGGTGTTTCGTCATGTGCTTTTTTGAGGCTTGGTTGGCACGAGCCACATGGCAAGATCGGCATGGCTGGGAGCCATGGTGTAAGATTGGCACAGTTATGAGCCATGTTGATAAATCAATAGCTGCCGGGAGCTGTGGAGCAAGCAGGCATGATTGTGAAATCAGAGATAGGGCTGGCTTAGGCCAAGTTATGCGTAGCGGGAGGAATTGTCTAGAGTGTTGAGAACAAGGTCTGCCCCAAGTTCTTGGTAGTCGGGCTGGTGTGTCCTTCTGGTACTCGTATGCCCTTAACGTGCCATTAGGCTGAGCTACTGCGTTTGTCAAAATAGAAAAAGTCTTTATATCTGGCAATCTATGTGGGGTAGTCCTGTCTGCTCGATCTTGTCATTGAAAGATGACTTGCTTATGTTGGTCATGTCTTATTGAAACGCTTTGTCAATAGCTTCGTTGCGCGGGAAATTGCACAATCGCTCGGTTATGAGTATTTCTACTTCTTTCTGAATTTGCCTTTGTTGGGGTGGTAGAGCCCTCGGCTGCCCTCGGTTGCGACCTGCTGGTCGAGGCTGCTCTTCCATGTGTTCAGCTTTTCTATGCCTCGGCTGCAGTCGGTGTGGTATGTTTCTAGCAGGAGAGCGAGTAACTTGGAGGCTGTTGTTTAAACTTGAGCCAGATTAAGTGATTACTTATCTCTGTTCGCTATGATGCCTACTCCGATGTGAGGTGGATGATGCTTCTTGTGGGCCTTGCCGCGAATGAACACTTGGCCTAGAAGGTTGCTCATGTTGATTATCGGAGTGTGGCCCCAACCGTGAGTGTATGTTTGTCCGTGGGCTTAACTGAGAGTGCACGCTCATCCACGTGTTAAGATAGGAGTATACGCTATCTCGGGGGTCTAGTAGGGAATGTACTCCGTTAGAACGCTCGGTTTGTGACTGATCGAGTGGTTGCTTGCTGGGACGCTGGTGGAGAGGTTCGTTTGCCCTTGTCCTTCTTCGGGACACCTTATCTGGGACATGTTAGATCCTGGTGCATTGCAAGAGTTGATTCACCAAGGTTGTCTGTTATGCAAGGGCGCTCGTCAACTCTATGACTTGTCAAGACAAATGTTGTTCGCCATTTGGATTAGAAGAGCTTGGAAAGAATATGTCTCCTTAAGCAGTGGAAGTGTGGTAAGCTCCAGGCGTAAGATTTGAATTGGGAAATGTTAAATCCGTGGAGAAACATGGTGAAATACCCCCGATTCAATGGTTGGTCCGAATGGTTGAGATAGTTTTGGGCAGACTTGGGCTGCTTGGAAGGCCACGGGAGCAAGCTGGGCCGCGGAAGCAGGCTGGGCCATGGGAGTAGGCTGGGCCACGAGAGCAGGCTATATCGTAAGAGTGGGCTGCTTTGCGGGAGCAGGCTGGGCCATGAGAGCAGGCTACTTGGTGGAAGCAGGCTAGGCCATGAGAGTGGGCTGCTCGGCAGGAGTAGGTTGGGCCACGGGAGTGGGCTGCTCGGCGTGTGATGCATGCAAGTTCGAGGCTTGAGCTCTACTTAGCAACGTGTTGGGCTTGGAGTGACATGGCTTGGGTCATGGTCTTGGTTTCGTGGGCCTTGGATGACACAACTTGGGCTTGTTTTAGTGGCATGGCTCGGGTCGTGGTAATGGTGCCATGGACCTCCCTGCGGGTGGCTACCATAGTGGCCATCGAGGTGGTTCTCGTGGTAGAACCTCGTGGTGGTAGTGCCGTTCCCCTTAGGATCACATTAAGTCTCATGGATCGCTTTTTATGCGAGAGTCTTCTACGAGTGTGAATTTCAACTCTTAATGAAAGCACCAATTTGTGGATGCAAATTTCCACCTCCTTCTTCTTGGACAAAATTGCACCTACAAAACAATTAACACCTTAGGGTCAAGGCCAAGAGCCTCACGTGCCCATGATGAATGGGGGGGGGGGGCTTTGGCCAAAGAACTTCCGATGCCAAAGTTAGAATTTAGAGAGAAAAGTGTTTGGAGAGTTTTTGAGAGTTTTGCAAGAGTGTGGAACCTCATTTTTTAGAGAAAAATGAGTAATATTTATAGGGCATGGCTGGTCCTTTATGTATATTTTGGGTGTTATTTGGTGATTTAATTGGTAATTAATATATTGATTAGGAATAAATATATTAATTGGTTAATTAACATAATAAAAGGAATGTTTTTAGGAGGTTATGTAATTTATGTGGAAGGTTTTGAAGATTATGGAATGATTTCCTTGTAGAGGATATGGAGTAAAGATGGATGAGATAAATTTGAACATGTTACCTATTTTTAGGCACTCTTGACTCGGTTGATGGATGATTCTCCACTGCTCGCGTGTAGGAAACCCGGTGTGTCTCGAGAGTAATTTTGTCCTCTTCACCTAAAAATCCATGTATTGCCTCTTGATTATTTTTGGCTCCACAATGACTTTCAACATCGGATCGATACTTTGCAATCTGCATTCCCTGGGAATTACGGGTAGAGTCAGTTTTACATTGAAGTGGCATGATTTCGAAATGTCAGTGAGAGCAAGTTTGATTAAGACCAATTGAAGATTTGAGATGGCGATGCTGCTCTGCAACATACGTGCCTTAGGAATTGCGGGCAGAGTCGGATCTACATAGGAGTTTTTGGGAAACAGAAAAATCTTAATGGTACAAGTTGGTTAAGACCAACTGGAAATCTAAATCGATGATGTCACTCTGCGACATGTGTTCCCTAGGAATGGCGGGCAAAGTTATATCTATGTGGAAATTGCTCAAAATTTTAGAAGTGCGTTATAGTTGTGACAAAGTTAGTAAGTGGTAATTGGTGGGATTGAATCGATGTTCTCGGACTCGTTCTCACTGAAGAAATTTGTGTGGAACTTTAGAACAAATCTCGACGACTGTGCTATCGATAACCCTTTTGCTTACTCCAACGACGAAGTCAAGTTCCCTAACCATCAACTATTAATTTCACCCCAAATCCTTCGAGCGTTGAGTTCATTTTGATTAAATACTTCCTTAGGAGGATGTATTGTGTTCACTCGTCTTATAGCTTAAGCACATGTAGAATTTACACTTCTCTCGAAAGGTGTGTTCTCTCATTGGGTTTTTAGGTTGATCATTTGTGAGTCCTTCTTCTTTCGACCAACATTGACCTTGTTTGACTAGAAATCTGCTACTAAGCAAAAATGGAGAGGTGGTTTAAGCACTACAAAGGCTCCCAAGAGATACTGCTTATTGGGGAAGGTGACTTCTCGTTTTCTACTTGCTTGGCTCGAGCTTTTGGGTCTACTATCAACATGGTAGCCACTTTTCTTGGATCCTAAGGTACATCCTTCAAATGGTTCTCTGTTGGCATATAAATACTTTTCTTGGGAGACTCTTCGGTAGTAGACGCTATTTTCATCGATTTCCAGAAAGGTTGCGATCATTGAAAATGGGAAATCCTCACAAGGTGTCATGGAATGTGAAATAATCTTGATCTTGTACTCAAGTTTGATGGACTTGTTTTGACCTTCAAATTCTTGAGTGTTCTTATAGCTTTCTTGACATGGTTCTCACTCAATCAGTGAGGAATTCACGATCAATCGACTTGACGGAAGTGTGCACCCAGTTCATATCGATTCGGACAAGAATGTTAGGAGCATAACCTTTTTCACAAGTTTACCAGACTTACCAAGAAAAGTTCCAAGTGAGTGTGTGGTTTGAGCCATTTTTTAGTAAGGGTTTGGATGAAGGTTTTAGTACAGAAGGTCAGCGGATTGTATCACCATCTTACTATAATTCATAGGCATGACATCGTTTCTTTTCCAACGATATGTGTTCGTCTCAACTCATCTTTCCACTACTTCACTCTAGGACCTTATTGTTCGTGAGTACGTGAATGTCGAAACACTTCTAGTAGATCCGATTAGTGTGCTCTGGAATGGTACGATGGCACGGTTGAGGCAAGAATTGGACAATCTTTGTACGCTCTTGCAGGGCAAAATGGTATTCAGAAGATCGAAATTACGATATGGAAAATTGTGCACCCTTAGGAATTCAATGCTTGCTTATCAAGACAACAAATGTGTGATCAATATCGCTTGCGGCTGACTATGGTATTGATAACTTATTCATTGGGTTCGATAAGCGAGTGGGCAGGAAGACTCGTCTACGACAGTTGTTACGGATTTACTATTGTTAGGGCTCGACCCATAGACACATCTGTTCTCAGAGTACGTAATGTCTCGAATGCTTGGGCGAGACCCCACTTTCATTCTTGGTTTTGATTTTCAGTGCAAGTATTTTAAATTACCTTATTATAGTTTTAACGTATTTTCAAGTTACAAAGGTTTGGTCAAGTTTTTCCGTTTTCAATTTTAAGTGCAGTACGAGTTTTCGACCTTTATGTTAGTACATATCTATTTGACGTTATCGTATTTTATGTACTTACTTTTGACCTTAAACTATTTTATGCTTTCGGCTTTATACCTTTATAAAGTATGTTTTCTACGTTTGCACTGATGGGAAAGAAGGTATGAGCCTAGAGGCATGAAAGATGAAATTATTGCAACCAGATCATGACAGTGTGGCATTTTCCCTTTTGTGCAATTGCTCTGACTTGAATTCTTCGTTATGTGTGTGTGTGTGTGTGTGTGTGTGTGTATTTTTTTTGCTTCTCCCTATTTTCAAGTTTTCTAGTTTAGCAAGTCATTTCAAATTTCGGGACGAAATTTTATATAAGGAGGGTAGATTGTGAAGCCCCACCCCCAAATTAATTTGTAATTTCACTAAGTTTGCGATATTTTTTCTTTTAAAATTGTTTTTGGGTCCTAATGTGTGTGCCCGTGGGGCCTTTATTTCCCTTTTGATCTCCCCTACCCGGCCCCTCTTTCCCTTTTCCCTTGTTGGACCCGTAAGTCCTCCCTTTTTCTTTTTCTAAAATTATCAAACTTTCTCTCCCTCTCTCCCTCTCACATTCTCTCATTTTCTCTAGGTCTCCCCCTCATGTCGTGCCCTCTCTCTCTACAAACCTCCTCTCTAAAACACACATACACACAACAGCCACAAACCATCACTAGGTGGACGAGGGAGCTTTGGAAACCCAGTGACAAGCTGAGGAACCCTCTAGCAACATTTTCACTATTAATCATATTCCCTGACGTTTTCGTAATTTTTCGACATTGGTAAGCTTCTAAAAGCCATTGGGATGTGTTTTAGGGTTAGATTGAAGCTTGTTTTAAGTTGTGTATACGTGTGAATCGCAGAAAAATAGCTCGGAGTAGCTTTTCCAAATTTTTCTGCGAGCACCGCCACTTTGAAGGCTTTTTCGACCAAACCACTGAGCATTAGCCATCGTACAAGGTACCATTCTATTTCTCTCATCAAGTACTACAACTTTTGTTTTTGAATCACTTGATTTGGTTGAGTAACGAAGAAGTTAGGAGCCTTGGAAAATCAACCCAGAAACCGGCCAAAGGGTGGCCTAAAAACCACCCTCAACCCTGGCCTTTGGGCTGGGTTACCCAGCCTATAAACCCAAAGCCCAAAGCCTAGAAGACCCCAATACCCAATTAACCCTTAGGCCCGCTAATCCTAAAGACCCAAGCCCAAAAGGCTTAAGCCTTTTTTATTTTTATTTATTTTGTTTTCTATATTAAAACTCAAAAGCCTTTGGGCTGGGCTTTCAGGCCCAATATCCTTTAAACCCTAAAACCCATTGGACCCAAACCCTTTAGGCCTAACCCGGTCCAACCCAATACCCTTGACCCGGTTTGACCAGTTGACTTTGTCTTTGATCGTTGACTTTGACCGGTTAATAGTCAACATTGCCTTTTTGACCATTTTTCGGGTTTTTGTCAGGAACCCCTTCTAGGCTAATTTCGACGTCCTGGACCCGTTTCCAATGTCTGTTTTTCCAAATTAAATCATTTGAGTAGAGTTTGACTAATTGAGCCCTTTATGTGCTTAGGTGCATATATTGTGGAGTTCAGCCTTCAGTAGTCTGTGCAGCTTTTCGACGGCGAAGTACTGCGAGTGGACCCTTTCTAAATGCATGTTTTATAGTAGAAATGCTTACATGAAAAGTATGATTTACTAAATATGTTTTGTGAACGTTGTATGAGAAATTGATTATCATGCTATACTGAGCCTATTTTGGAATACCATATTTTCTATAGAACCCATGTTCTTGTAGGGTATCTAATGGATGACGATATATTATTTAAAACATGTTTTCACACACTTCTTTATAGTATAGATGATGGATGACTTTATACTATGAAGATGATTTTGAGATATATGTACCTATGTTTGGAAAGATTATGTTCAATATTTTTGTGCGTATCTAGTGGTCATTGTTCTGCCTATTTGGCAATGATACTTATATTGGCTTCGTGCCGGGTGTAGTTGGCCTGTTTGGCAATGATATGTATATTGGCTTCGTGCTGGGCGTAGGTTGGGCCTGTTTGGCAATGATATTTATATTAGCTTCATGTCGAGCGTAGGTTGGGCCTGTTTGGCAAATGAAGGAAGTGTTCTAAATGGCCTGTTTGGCAAATGAAGGGTTCTGATTGAATAGATACTAATACTGATACCACTAGTTAGCACACAATATATATGAGATATGTTTTATGAATGTTCTATGGCATGCTAGGGATTTCGGAGAAACCTACTATATATTATGTTATTGAGTTTTCATAAAACTTTGGGGGTTAGTATGTTGATAACAGTTTCAGTAATATATATATATATATATATATATATATATATATATATATCAACTTGGTCCACTCATGTTTGTTTTGTGCCTCCTTAGGACTTAGAATAGAGGTGTACAATCCCGGCGTCAAGACACTCTCGCATCAACATCTTCGAGTCCTCTCGGTGTAGGACCCATTCCTTTATTCATTTGATTTTATATTACTTTCTTTTTAGTGTTCTAGATTAGTGTATGCTCTGAACATGTTCCTCAATTGCATAATAATTATAATTAAATTTCTATTATCTTATTCATATTTAATACTCATGAATCCTACATGGCTTGCGTCAACTTTGAGTGTCGGCCAGCACGTACCTACCCTGATGTTCGGGGAATTGGGGTTGGGGCGTGTCAATAATACTTCATGAATATGCTTTTGCAATTTCATAATTTTGTTTGCTTATAAATTCTTATTCTATCTAGATTGATGAAGCCTATCTTGATTCGTCTTTTGGACCCATGTAGGCCGGCGGACAAACTACAAATGAGGATATGCAGACTTTGGATAACAAGGACTATCGGAGCTGATTGTCAACCTGCAAATATGGACTGTGCGTTGGTTGATAAAGAGGTAACGTTCTGTATTTGTGCTTATTTTTCTGTTAAAATTCTTTAAACATTACAATTTTATCACAATCATCGGGGTTATTAAAGATAGCCCTTTTATGTTTTTGGATCGCCTTGCAAATCGAACTTTAGGTTAAATTGCGTAAGGGTTGTATTGGGTATGTAAAGTGCGTTTTTTTTTTTTTTTCAAAAAATTTGGAATTGGTTTTATGCTTAGGTTTCGTTAAAATTATTTGAAGTTAAAAATGGTTGTTTGGCTGTTGGTGCGTGAAAAAAATTCAGTGCTTAAAGTTTCATATATAGCTTATGCACTAATGTACTACCTACAGTATACTTGGCATAATCGGTGGATTGCTTTATTGTGATTGTTAGTTGTAATGGTTTTATTCGTATAAATAAGTTGTGGTGTGTGACTTTTTGTTTCATTATAGTTTTATTTATTTGTTTTACATTTTTTTATTTGATAATCACGGACCATTAGTATGTTTGTAAAACCGTGAACCTAATTCATTTTCTTGTCTTATTAATTTTTCTCCCTCTAAAAGGAGATGCAATTCATGCAACTATGAACCCTTGGGACATTGACATTTGTTTTTTAGAGTGGCTAAAAATTGAATTCACTTACGAGATCAACAAGTTTAATGTTGTCTGCAACAAAACACCAAACAAAATTGTGCCTCATACTGCCATGATAAAATTGAACAAGAAAACTACGAAGCATACCACAAAGTAGCACACAAATGTCGTATTGATTTTCCTTATTAACACAAAGATTTGTCAATTGTAACATATGAAAAAAGGGTCTTTCCTGCAGAAGATTGTTTTATCTCACTACTTAAAATATCACAAAAACTAGATTGTTGTTCCTACTGACCAGCAACTGAAAAATAATTATTAGATTGACTTACACTTATCTAAATTCAACGAAATTTTATATGTAGACACTAGATACACAGATAATTGTGGTACAAATTATGCCCATTTTTCCACAAAGCTATGAAAAAAAACAATTCGAACCTTTGAATGCTTTGAACATAGGTCACTTAAAAAAATGCCTGAATCATGGTAATATAGAAACTAAAACCTAAAAACAATGCACCTAACCTAAATCTCTAATTTGCAAGACTACGCCTCCCCATTCCTACACTTCTCTTCTTCCTCTATTTCAAAGAGACTCCTGCAGCAGTCACCAATCGAGACTCGAGACAGAAGGCTACGTCATAACTTTTCATGTTCTCACCACTTGGTATAACTTCTCTGTCTCACCAGCAGTCGAGGGGCCTTGCTCTTCTCTCAATCCTCGACCATGCTTTTCTCTGAATCCTACAGTAAATGTTTGTTATTTTACCCTCTTGTTATCACTTCAATCTTGAAAAAGCATATATGATGTTTTGATGCTTGGTGTCAATTAGAATTCATAGATAATAACAACATATATGAATATGAATTCGAATTCAAATTATCACTATTTCTTCTTTTATTAAATTTCACAGTCTATGTCAATTAGAATTTGAAATATCAATTAGAATCCATTGTCCTTGTCAATTAAAATTCGAAATACAATTATCACTAGATATTGCAATATTATTTTTTATGCTTTGTGTTTAAGCATATATGAATATGATTACATACTTATCCATGCGTTTTTCATCTCTAGTCAGAGAAAAGATGTTTTGTGTTATTGATTTGCATAGTTTCAATTTTCTATTTTATGAATTGGGTGTGCATATTTTTACATATTTTAATTAGGCATTGATTGATTTGAATTTGGTTGTCTATTGCAAAGATAATATATGCCTATTAATTTGACTAGGTGTGCATAATTTGAATTAGTTGCTTAATTTTGTTTAGGGAAAATAAGTAATATCAATGAAGATTCATCTTTTCAACCTCAATTTTATGATGAAAATGCTCTTCTATGGAAGTATGTTACAAAACATGAAACAAGTGTGGTGAAGGGTGGAGGGAACGTAAGCTTCAAGTGTAATTATTGTAAAGAAGATTTTACTGGGTGCTACTCTAGAGTCAAATATAATTTGTTGAAAATCAAAGGAGGTGAGGTTAGACCTTGCAACAAAGTTACACAAAGGAAATTGTTGGACATGAAACGAGTGGTTGATGAGGCAGAGGTGAGGCAAAAAATTGCCAAAGCTAGAACTATTTATGTGCTTACTAAAGCCACCACATCAAGCAAAGTCTACTTCCTTTGATTTAGAATTTGACACATTGGATTCCATAATGGATAGTGGACTTGGTCAAAAGAAAAGAAAGGGAGCTGCAAGATTTATTGATGAAAACTTCCATTGGACGTAGAGAGAATTTGGATGCTCCCATTGCTAAAATGTTTTATACAAGTGGGTTGTCATTCAATCTTGCTAGAACCCATATTATGTCGAAGCCTTTACATATGCTTGTAAGTATCCGGTTCCGGATTTTAGGCCTCGGGGTTATAATCCATTGAGGATTATACTTCTCCAAAGGAAGAATAATCACATTGAGATGAAATTAAATCCAATAATGAGTTCGTGGAGAGAAAACGGTGCAAGCATGTGTAGCGATGGTTGGTCAGATTCTCAAAGAAGACCACCTATCGATATTATGGCCGCTTGCGAAAGTGGAACTATGTTCTTGAAGGCGGTTAATTGTGAAGGTGAGACGAAGAAGGCTCAATTCATTGGTAATTTGCTCAATGAGTGCATTCGTGAGATTGGCCATCTTTAATTCTTATTCGATGTTGAAGCTTCTTGCAATTGTTGATACATGCTTTGCTTCCATGATTGTGATGATGAGGAAATTTAAGGAAATAAAGCGTTACTTACAAAGAATGGTGGTTAGTGAGGAATGAGATTCGTACCAACAGGATTGTGTGGAAAAAGCAAGAAAGAGAAAATATCAAGTGACAAGCTTTGGTGTGACAGTCACGTCCCGATCCCGACATACATCCATGATCGACACGTGACGTCACCAAGTACCCGTATATCTAGCATACCCCGCCTCCAGGATATGGACAAAGCACAACTCAAGATTTGAATTGCGTAGTAATTTTTTCGTTTACTCTATGGTTGCATCTAACCTCTTTGTTACATTGCCTACGTACCCTCCGATAAGATCAAGCCATTCGTAGTTCACCACTTACTACACTCCAACTTTTATGACAGAATGTTCTAGTAGGAAGGCATAGCATTCCTCAAACAATTGTTGGAACTCGACAAGCATGAATTACTAGATTCAAGGCCCTATTGCGAACTCACATGACAACCGAGATTTTCATTTCATCAATCATATAAATCACTAGGTTTTCAACACAATACCACAATTCACATCATGTAACATATCAAAGAACTAACGAAGCATAATACCATTCTCTAGCCACATTAATTAACTAATTTGACCATAATAATAACAATCATATCCATACCTTATACATTCATACTTTATGAAATCATAATTGAATCGCTAGAAATCCCGAAGGACTCACCCATCCGTCCAATGGCTTTTCTAATTCAATTCACAAGATTGTCAAAACCATTGTTCACAAATACACTAAAAACTAGGGCTAGAATGACACAGTTCGACCGAAGCCTACAATAAGTAACCAAGTAGGTAGTGACACCCTAATGCGGATTAACCAGGCGGCGTCACTCCTACACATGTTGATAGCAATGATCACCTAATGCAGATTAACCAAGCTGGATCACCCCTAAACTACGTATGGCCATACTTAGGTAACGAGGGTTGCCAAATGTGGATTAACTAGGTGTAACTCATGAATAGTATGGTTCCCTAATGTGGATTAAATAGACGGAACCATCCATGTACTACTGCTACATGGTGCAGTCACATCAACATAAATAAATTATAATTACTAGCATACACACTATCGATTCCACAAAAAAAAAAAAAAAAAAAAAAAAAAAAAAAAAACGAATATCGAATCACATTAACCTACGTCAGTTCATTATGAATCACAATTTCAAATATACATAATACCGATTCCTCTTAACTACCTAATATCTGGTCACCCAAACATATGAGTTCTACGGAATATTTCTAACAATGTTCCATCTCATATTTTCAAACTAGCAATCATATCTCATTTATTTTAACAAGAAGTTAAATACACATATATATCACAATAATGCGTCCCATACACGTAAATCGAGGTATATATTAACTAGAATAGCCCACTAACCAATATAGTCCCACTAGACTCTACTTAGTCTCTAGTTGTACCAATTTTTGAACTTAATAATAGTTAGGAACATTTTCAACAAAGTCAACCCTAGTAATACAATCAGGAAGATCCGCCTGCCAGATTTCTGATCCATACATTTTGAGAGTCCTTAAACAATATGTATGATAACATATTAACATTTAGTTACGATCTAATGGTCAGATCTTTGTTTGCTACAATAGTCAAGTGGTAAACCCTAATGGAACTAGGCTCAAACGATGGAATTTCATCGAACGAAGGTCAAATATGAAATCAGAATATCGAATTTAGCCTAGGAAGACAAAGTTGGCCCTCTGGCCATGCGCCACCGCATGCGGCGGTTTCCGGCAAACAGAAACCTAATTTTCCGACTAACTCCAAAAATTACCAAATTTTAAAAAATTATAGAACACAACAAGGGGAAAAACTTGCATACCTGGGCTGAAGTCCAATTTGGTTGGAAAATAGCTGAAATTGCCCTCGATCTGTCGGAAACTCTAGAAATGGTGAGCTTCGATTCATCAAATCCGTAACTCCGTCGCACCCATACTTGCTTGGGGTTTCCTCCTGGGTTCAAGGGAAGCATTTTTATGGTAGTAATCGTCATAATACCTTTCAGAAATGGTAGATCACCGTCGTGCACCCCATGAAGCCCTCGGCTTCAATTCACACGAAATGGGGCCAATTTATATAAGATTTTTGATGAAAATGAAAGAGGGAAGGTTATGGAGCTGTCCCATGTGTTTTTTTTCACTATGAATCATCGGAGAAACACCAGAGTTGGAGTCGAAATCCATGGTTGCAGTCGGGTCGGGTCATGCAAGAAACGAGTCAAGGAGGTGGATTCGATTCCCTCATTTTCCCCTTCTCTCTTTTCCCTCCTTTCTCCTCCCCTTGATTGGTCACCTCTCCCCCTTTTATCTCCCGCGTCTCTCCTTTTCCCCCTCTCCCGCATTGCCATCTGGTAGCTTCCAGTATTTTTTTTTAAATGCCTTTAATTTCTTCGTTTCAACTTCGATTCACAAACAGTTTTCGCCTACGCGCTCCTACGATCGAGCTTTGTCAAATTGTACTTAGTGTGACGTCGTATGTCTACGAATTTTTAACAATTTCTGACCAAAATTGAAAAATCATAATTAGTTTAATTAAAATCTAAATTTAATAAAACTCATAAATTCCCGAAAACAATTTAAAATCTCGCTAACACATAATACATAATTTACAATAGTAAAATCTAGGAGCGGGATTTCATAGTGACCTTGAACACATACTTAGTTTTACATCTCTTATTTATTCTATGCTTAGAAAATGTGACATTATATTCCGTGTCTTCACTTGGTTACAAAACTAGGAGGACCAACCCTTATAAAGAAGGTAAATTCAAGATGTGGAATTTGGGTGGGGATGAATTTGATTCTTTGAGTATGGAACGTGCAGGTGTGCTCGAAATTGCAAACCTTTGACTTGATGAACCAATTTGGAGGATGTGATATTTACTAATGACGACGATGAAGTTCAAGAGGAAATATAAAGAGAGATTTGAAAACCATTGAGACTTGAATCATGTGTTGTTTTAATTATTATGTTTGTGTTTTAATTATTATGTATGCTGAATGAATTTGACGAACATGAATACTTTGTTAAATTATGAATTGGAAGTATTGTTTTTAATAGAGTTTGCAAGACATATATTTTGTTATGTTGCATGCACAAACAAAATATATGTAAATTGTATGCTACCTCTGTTTCTTATGCAAGTACATTATATTTTGGAAAACTACGCTAAGAAGTATTTTGTGAATTGATGCCTTTCTAGAAAATTTTGAATCCTCCTTTTGTTTTAGTTCCGTGTTAGCACATGATATTATTTTGCTTCACTTGCTAGTTGTCACAGCCCGTCTCAAAATATTCAGTTTTGACGATGTGAAATGACTATTTTGCCCTCGGACGTTTTGTGTGATTGTGTGATTTAAGTTTGGAAGTGAACTAATACCTTAAGTCCCTAATATTTGGAACCAATTAGGACTTAAAGTTGTTATGATTTTGTGGTTGTTTGGAAGTCAAACAATTTTGAACCACACACACACACTCCAACACACTCTCTCTTTCTCCTTCTCGTGCACTCTCTCTCTCACTCATGCCTCTCAATTTTCTTCTGTTTCTGTCAACTTTGTACGGACAAACTCCAAGCCTTCCATTTCAGGCATGGATCGACGTTAAAAAGGTAATGTTCTTGTTCCCTACAAGTTCCTGAGTCCATTCGTACTATTTTTTGAACTTCAAACCTTCGAAAACCCTAGTTTCTCTCGAACTCCGATTTAGGTACTGTTCATGCACTAATTATTGTGAGGTTTTTAGGAGTTTTTAAGGGCATAGAAAGCTTTAGATTGTCTTCATGAAGTTCTGAGAAGAAAATTGAAGTGATTTGGACGTCGAAAAGTTGAGTTTCGACGAGTTGCAGGTTTAGCCGGATTATCGAGGGATTTTTTGGCGAGTTCCGTGGGTTTTAGGGATTTTGAAAGGTATGGTTGTGTTCTATTCATATTAAGCTTTAAATTGGTTTAAGTTTCATACAAATTGGTAGAGAAATGGATGAGAAATGAAAGTTTTAAAGTTTTCCAGTTTCCGGCGACGGCAACGGTCGCTGAAGTTCGAAGGTAGGGGATGATGGAATATTCCGTCAACTTTGACAGAATATTCCATCAACTTTGACGGAATATTCCTAACGGCGTTGGTTAGTTTAACGGATTCCGTTACTATTTAATGAAATATTCCTAACGGGGTTAAGGGATTCCGTTAGGGTCCCTGCGCATGGCCGCGCATGTTGCCGTGCCCTTACCGGTGCATGGTGGCACGTGAGACGTCCAAAAATTATTTTAAAAATATGGGGATGTTCGTGGAGGTTTGTAGATCAC
Source organism: Malus sylvestris (assembly GCF_916048215.2). Taxonomy (NCBI): domain Eukaryota; kingdom Viridiplantae; phylum Streptophyta; class Magnoliopsida; order Rosales; family Rosaceae; genus Malus; species Malus sylvestris. Next base: position 33,665,943 of record NC_062275.1, read on the forward strand.
GATGGTGTATTTATATACCTCATTTGAGCAATGTATGAGAAGTTATTAGCTAGTGTTGGTTATGTGCTTTAAATTAACGTTTTTAATAGTTGTTTCACATATAGGGGAGACTTATCCCGAGGACGAGCGCAGTCAAGGGTGACTTGGGGGCTACGACCCTTCGACATACAAGTGAGTGGGCTTTTGGTTTTAAGTATATCGTATATGCTTGATATTTTCACCAAAAAATGCATTGAAATGAGTTATGCTTTGAAAATGCCATGCCTATTTATTTGTGCTTAAACCATGAGTTAGAATTGCATGCATAAATGTGATTTGGTGTTGTGGGCGCTCAGGTAAGTTCCAAGTGAGTTTATGAATGGTGAATGTGTATTGAATGGTTGTGATTCATTGAGAAACATTGAGCTCATACTGCACCCCGGTGTTAGTGATTAGCTAGAGACATGGTACATGCCTGTTTATAATGTCACCTCCTGCACCATATGCTCACATTAGATCCAATTTAGGTGCATAGTCCTGTTGTACAGACCATCATAAATGGTTCCGACTCGTAGGTGACTAGCGATTTATCGCCCAGCTATCATGAGAGCATAGTATTGAGCATAATTATATTACACCCAGTCTTGTCGTACAGACCCTTTTAGTGGTTTTGACTTGTGTGCAGTGTAATGCCGTATAGGTCATTGTAGTGACTCCAGCTAGATTGACTAATGAGCTATGAATTCAGCTGTATAGACTTTTACAGCGGTTCCGGCTTGTTTGTACCATACTTGACCAATCCTGAAACTACTGAGCACCGGTCAAAGTTATACCGTCAAGGACCCAGAAGAGTTTCCCTCCAACCAGGAGGCCAATCACAACACGACACATGTTAATGTCAGAATGAAACTAGAAATTCTCTTCTATAAATAGAGATCATTCTCTCACAATATTTCGGAATGTCATTTGTACTAAATCATTCACTAGTACTCACTAAAGGAGAGCTTGAACCTATGTACTTGTGTAAAGCCTTCACAATTAATGAGAACTCCTCTACTCCGTGGACGTAGCCAATCTGGGTGAACCACGTACATCTTGTGTTTGCTTCCCTATCTCTATCCATTTACATACTTATCCATACTAGTGACTGGAGCAATCTAGCGAAGGTCACAAACTTGATACTTTCTATTGTACCAAAGTCCTCACTAATTTTGTGCATCAACATTTGGTGCCGTATGTGGGAATGACACTTATTCCCGCTCTCTTCAGCTTTACCAAGCTGGTTTCCACCATTCATACACTCTCTTTTGACCAAGTATCCTTCTCCAACATGGGGATCGAAGGAAGCTACAACACACAGAATGACACCCTTCTTGCACCTAGTGCGAAACAACGAAAGAAGGAAGGAAAGAGGGTTGCTCTTCAAGCTAAAGTCGATAAGCTAGAAGCTCAGAACAACAAGATAGCAATGAAGAATGAGGTCCTCCAAGAACAATATGAGAAGCTCTTTGAGACGCTTCACGAAACTAGGCGTACTCAAACACGTGAGCTCGTTGCCTTTGTGGACATCAACCATCATCTGGGTGCTCCCCAACATGGAGGGTCACCTCCCTTCGACATGGGTATCCTTGATGAGAAGCGAGCTAATCATCAAAACATTGATCAACATGAGACTTCTCTCAACCCAGATGCTTTGACCCGAAGTAGAAGAAGTGGATGAAGACACCTCATTGCAGAAGGGTTGGAAGGATCGAAAGCCGTTTATCGCAACTGCTAAAACTTCCTAAAGCAACGTCGACAGAATCCCCTCCACATATGATCGAATATCAATGACCCAAGGGTTTCTGAAAGACTTGGTCCCCTCCTACGACCAAGGCTAGCTGCCAATCTAGGGAAGGAACGACAGGTCCCAGAGGAACATGAAGGTACGGTGTACTCTGAGGTATTCCGACAGACCCACCCTAGAAGTCAGTATAGCGAGTCCAAGAAAAAACCACACGCCCATGCTCAAACTTTCCTACTTCCAAGAGGCGATGAAGACTTACGAAAGAAAATTCCAGTGGTACATAACTCCACTCATGATCCCCTTGTCCTATAGCTCATTGAGGAAGTAAACAAGTTGAAGGCCAAACGTCAAGTCGAGATACTTGATTGGAACCAACCCAGGCCTGGCCCTCTCACAAGAAGGATCCTTGACACCCCCTCAAGTGAAGACAAAACAAAAGCTTGGTTTACAACTCTATACTGGAAGGGAGGACCCAATTGAACACCTTAATCTCTTTGAGTCCACCATGGCATATCAGATGCATACCGACGAAGAGCGATGTCTTTTCTTCCTCTTCACCATTTCTGGCGGATCTTTTAACTGGTATTGCCGTCTTCCACCTGAGACAGTAGACTCATTTGAGGAATTGAGGAAACTGTTTGTCTCTCAACACATCTTCTAGACCAATCACTTGCATTATGCAGATGACTTGTACACTATTCGCCAGAAGCTGGACGAGTCACTACGAGAGTATACCGGTCGCTTCAGCCATGAGTATTCTCGCTGTGCTGAGGCAAATGACAAGACCGCCCTCAAGGCCTTCACAGCAGGCCTACGTGATTGTTTCTTCAAGTATATGATCAATGCCAACAATTGGAAGACTTACTCTGAGGTGATGGCACAGGCTTACAACCACGTCTCCGCTGAAACAATGACGTATCAAGGGAACCCCCATATAGTTAACCCCTATCAACAAATGGGAAGTGGAAGTCAAGTTCTACCAAGTGAGGAGATATTGGCCATTCAGACACCCATTGCATCATCTCCTTCCTTATTTAGCTACTCGCTAAGTCACCAAACGTATCTGTCTCTTGGTAAGAAGAAGGATTTTGACTCTCAGCAAGCCCATTACAACAAGAGGGATAAAAGTTTGTATCAAGACAACCAGGGGTAAACGTACCGTCGACTATTATGACTATGGGGCCAAACCTCACTCTTTCAAAGTGGAGGACTAAGTACTGAAGGAAATGCTATTATAAGAAGGCATACACATTACAAATGTTTTGACTCTCAACCGCTTGAGATCTTTTGTCATATAAGCCATTCGACAAATATTTAAAGAAGAGGGAATTCAGACAACTTCTTCTGAGTCTTTTGCTTTCTTAGCACTGGAACACTTGGTTTACGCTGACCTACCCTTATACTCCAACTCAGAGCTTCAACATGCATACTTTGACACAAAGTATGTGATACTAAGTTTTACAACCAACATGGTTCACATATCAGAAGCATGGATCCCTTCATGCATAGCAAAACATTCATAAGCATCACTCATATCAATCAACATAAACATCATACATTCCAACACATTCATACATAAACATTATACATTCCAAGACATTCATACATAAACATCATACATTCTAAAACATCTATACATAAGCCAACTGTGCTTCGAAAGGGTTCAACATACTTTGTGTCTTCGACATTTGCTACAATGTGCCTCAACACCTTGCTCTTATTCTCACCAACCAGGTGATAAAATGTACAACTCGTACTCTAATATCATTTGGCAACTTGCCACTCATGCCACCAACCAGGTGCAGAAGGAACTCATCTTCATACCACCAACCAGGTGATGAAATGTACAACCCGTACTCTAATATCATTTGGCAACTTACCACTCATGCTACCAACCAGGTGAAGAAGGAACTCATCTTCGTGCCACCAACCAAGTGATGAAATGTACAACCCGTACTCTAATATCATTTGGCAACTTGCCACTCATGCCACCAACCAGGTGAAGAAGGAACTCATCTTCATGCCACTAACCAGGTGATGAAATGTACAACCCATACTCTCCTTCATGCCACCAACTAGGGGATGAAATGTACAACCCATACTCTAATATCATTTGGCAACTTGCCACTCATGCCACCAACCAGGTGAAGAAGAAACTCATCTTCGTGCCACTAACCAGGTGATAAAATGTACAACCCGTACTCTCCTTGTTGGAAATATGCCCTGAAAGTCAATATTTGGAAGAAGCCTTTTAGGACAAATGAATCGATGTATGGATGAATCTTATACATCAAATGGCAAAGACACGAATTAGGACTATCTCAATAAACGATATATGTCCTAAATAGTGTATCCATGGATAATGGATCGATTGAAGAAGTAATCTAATGATGTTAGACTACAGAGACCTTCTTCATATAACCATTATGTCCAAAAGGTTCCTAGTCATTGGATTGTCGGAGGGAAACTGACAATGCTTAGACCGGTACATACTATGTCCGCTTCAAATGGAAGGATGGAAAGTCTCATCCCATTCGTGTTGTGACACTAAGACAAGTATGTAGGTGCTCATTAAGAGAATGAGTTCACTGAACACAATCGAACGAGATTACTTGCATGGAGGTCTACTCACATGTCAAGCAAGTAACTCTAATGGTTGGAATAATGTAAGTAGTCCTTTGACCTGAGGCATCGTCGTTGTCTTGTGGCTAAGTACTTAATCTTTGATTATGTCAAAGTCACCCCATTCGCGGATGTCCACGACATAATTGGGGTTAAGCCACTTAGTCATGAAGGCAAGTGAATGCGCAACAAGGAATCTCTAATCCTCGATTAGAGAGGAAGAATACTCTAAGATATGATTCGGGAATCTTCGGCCGAAGTATCGAGCGTAATAAAGGAAAGCGTTCCTATACGACTCAATAGAATCATATAAGAAGGAATAATCACATTAGGGGTTTGACATAATATATCCATACCCTAGTAATGTGATTGAGAGTATTGTTTTAGAGAAGGATCAAATTACATTGTAATTCCAACTGAATAGGTTCTCCGAACAACTTCTACATTAGCTTGGGTAGCTATGACATATGGTTAGATGTCACTCATAGCTTGTGAGTTCTTCTAGATGATTAAATGTATTCATCAAAGAAGAAAGGTGAATTAAAATGAAGTTTTAATTCACTAAGTGATTGGATTAAATATAATCAATTTGATTAATGTCAATCACCTCACTGCCTTGCTAATTAGAACCTAAAATGATTGTACACCGATACACTCTTGTAGTGAGTAATTAATGGATGATGGAAATAATTAATTGGATTAATTAAGTGTTGTGATTAATTTAGAAAGTCTAAAGAAATCATAAAAGCGATAAAAGATCGTTTTGGGCTTAAAGAAACGTTCGGGTTTAATTGGGCCCATTGGGCCTAAACCCATTGGGCTTTTATTCTTGCATAGGATGACTTGAAATAATAAAAGCCCAAAGCCCAAACCAAACACTAAAGGGCCGGCCACTTAAAGGGTTTGGGAGAGATATTTAGTCAAGTTGTTGACTAGGTTTCTTTTTGTCTATATAAGGAACTTTATAGCACAAAGTTCATTAGGGTTTTTTGTGTGTTTTTGAACAACAAAGAGGCAAAAGAAAATAGCTCTCTAAAACCACAAAGGCCGGCCACCTAGAGGGTGTTTTAACTAACAATCTTTCACCCTTTTGGTTATTCCTCCATCCATCTCACTACACTAGTGGGTGTGGATCTTTAGAGGTCTTCTCCTTTGGAGACTAAAGGAGAACCTTGGAGCACTCTTACTAACAAAGTGGAGGAGGCAAGGAGGGAGGCTAGGCTCAAGGATTTCAAGGAACAAAGGGCTTGGAGGTGGTCCATCCTTGGTCTCAAGTCTAGATCAAGAGGTATAAGACTAAACTTTCACTTTGTTCTTTACTAAAATGTTTTGATGCATTATATATAAACCTATGAACCTTGAAGGGGATTTGCATGACTATAGCTTTGATTATATTTGGTAAATCGCTTCCGTTGCTCATGTATATAAATTTTGAATTGTATATGCATGCTTGTCATTTAGAAATCCCATATGTTAAACTCATAATTTTCCCTTCACTCCTTCATGCCACCAACCAGGTGATGACATGTACAACCCGTACTCTAATATCATTTGGCAACTTGCCACTCATGCCACCAACCAAGTGAAAAAGGAACTCATCTTCGTACCACCAACCAAGTGATGAAAGCAACTCACCATTCATTCCACCTACCAGAAGACGAGTGGTACAACTTGTACATGTGAACTCCTAGCATTCACAAATAATAAAAAACCCTCAAGCTTGACAACTCAACTAGGGGAGCACTTATGCCTAACAAGAGTTATAGTCACCAACAAAGTTTTATTGCAAGCCAACAACAACTTCAGTGCATGGCATACGAAGATCAAGCTATTCAGCCCTTTTGCATCTGCTTCAGACATTTCCCCTCTGTAACAATGCAAACACTACAACTCGTAGAAAGCTTCACACACTCTTGATCAAGACAGTGTGAAACAAAACCAATTTATAGTTCTTACAAGAGCTTCATCAATGGAGGGCAACCACAATTCTCAAAAGCTTCACACACTCTTGATCAAGACAGTGTGAAGCAAAACCAATTTATGGTGCCAACAAGAGCTTCATCAAAAGAGTTCAACCATAATTCTCAAAAGCTTCACACACTCTTGATCAAGATAGTGTGAAGCAAAACCAATTTATAATGCCAACAAGAGCTTCATCAAAGGAGTTCAACCACAATTCTCAAAAGCTTCACACACTCTTGATCAAGACAGTGTGAAGCAAAACCAATTTATGGTGCCAACAAGAGCTTCATCAATGAAGGGCAACCACAATTCTCAAAAGCTTCACACATTCTTGATCAAGATAGTGTGAAGCAAAACCAATTTATGGTGCCAACAAAAGCTTCATCAAAGAAGTTCAACCACAATTCTCAAAAGCTTCACACACTCTTGATCAAGACAGTGTGAAGCAAAACCAATTTATGGTGCCAACAAAAGCTTCATCAATGGAGGGCAATTATAATTCTCAAACCTTCGAAGCAAATTCAAGACTATTCGAAGCAAATTCAATTTATATGGTTCATCCAAACCTTCGACTACTACAAGGTGTGGCTTGCATCACAACCTCTCGCTCAACAGTGGGGAAGCAAAATTTGTATATGTTGGCTCTCCCACATTTTCAAAATTCTAGTTTCCCAAAAAAAAAAAAAGAAAAAAAAGGGAAATTCAACAAAGCTTCGTCAATGGATAACAACTACAAATTCTCAAAAGCTTCACACTATCTTGATCAAGATATTGTGAAGCAAAATCAATTCGTGGTACCCAACAAAGCTTCACCTCCAAAGCTTCACCTACAAAGCTTCAACTCCAAAGCTTCACCTACAAAAGCTTCACCCATAATAACTTCACCTACAAAAGCTTCACCAACAAAAGCTTCACCTACAAAAGCTTCACCCATAAAAGCTTCACCAACAAAAGCTTCACCAACAAAAGCTTACCCCACCACAAAAGTTTCACCCACAAAAGCTTCCCCCACCAACAAAAGCTTCACCAACAAAAGCTTCACCCACAAAAGCTTCCCCCACCACAAAAGTTTCACCCACAAAAGCTTCCCCCACCACAAAAGCTTCACCCATAAAAGCTTCACCCACCACAAAAGCTTCACCCACAAAAGCTTCACCTACAAAGCTTCAACACAAAAGCTTCACCTACAAAAGCTTCACACTATCTTGATCAAGATAGTGTGAAGCAAAATCAATTCATGGTACCCAACAAAGCTTCAACCTCAAAGCTTCACTACAAAGCTTTAAAATATATATATATATATATATATTTTTTTTTTTTTTTTCGGAAATTCAAAAATTCAAAAATTAAAAAATTCAAAAATTTGGAAATTCGAAAAAAATAAAATAAAAAAAATATTTGGAAAAAAAAAATTGCCTAGGCCTCCTCTTCTTTGGGCCTAACAACTTTCATAACAAATATATATGAAGAAGGAGTTTTGGGCTACCACTTAGAAAGGAAATGCCTCATTCGTCAACTCCCTCGACCGGAGACTTGTGGGACTCCTACCATATACTACTGCACCTTGATACTCGGAAGTCTCACGACTACTCAGTGACTTGGATTTTTCAAGTCTCCAAACGAGAAGTTTTCCTCACTCGGGAAATTAAGGGAGCACTACCTCAACCTACATGCTTCACTCATAAAGCTTCAACATACATGCTTCAACAAAAGGAAAAATTCAAAGAACTTAGTGAAGAAGGCCTTGGTATATTTAACACAATATGTTGAAATGAAGCAAAGTTTGTTTATTGATATCTCTTATAAGTTACAAATATGTACATATACATGAATAAAAGTAAATAAACAAGAGGGAACATTCACAAAGGTTGCTCAGGAGAAGTCTCAGCAGTCCGCAGAGCCCCAAAAAGAGAAGGCACTAGAGGGTGATTATTAAGAGTCTCAGTACTAGGCAGAACCCCAGAAGGAGGAGGCACTGAAGGTTGATCATTTGGAGCTTCATTATGCGGTACAGCCCTAGAAGACGAAGGCAATAAATGTCTTTGGAACAAACCCACAAACCTCTGATGATCAAGTAAAATCTGACCATTAGATTCCTGCAGTTGGTCGAGCTTCCTCTTCATGTTTGTAGCATATCATGTGCGAGCTTGTACAACTATTTATTCTCATGCTTGAGCCCTCTGATTTCCTGTTTGAGACTTATCACTTCAGCCGCCAATGATTCAACTTGGCGGGTTCGAGCAAATAGGCGTTGGGCCATATTAGATACAGAACCTGCACACTAAACACTGAGAGCCAGAGAATCCTTAACAGCCAACTCATCAGACCGTTTGGAAAGTAGTCTGTTATCTTTGGGAGTGAGAAGGTTCCCGGCCACCACCGCAGCGGTCATATCATTTTTCATCACAGAGTCCCCAACGGTAAGAAGACCAGTAGGGGATAAGAAGGATGGGCGCCATATGTTGTCTTGAGAAGGCATGGCTGCCTCTTCACCAAAGTTTAAGTCAAAATGATGGTCGGATGGGCCAGACATTCTCATAAATGATGAAGGAGAAATGAGGTGCAATAAATCTCTGAAGTAAGGGGAAAATTCCTACAAGCAATAACTCTCTGAATGTACTTCTTGCATACAATTGGTGCCTTTATAAAAGAAAAGGCAACAGAGCTGTTGGTTCAAAAATCGAAGATGCACTACTCACCGGATTCCGAAAAGGCACCACTTTCCACATGCAACATCAGCTCCTCGAGTACCACAGATAACTTTGCCAAAGATCTCTGACAAAGTTTAGACACATAAATTTTGAAGGTCCAGCTACCCTACTATTACCCACAAGGGTAAAGGAACAACATCATTGCTTGATAACTAGAAAGTCCTAATGTGTGTCAACCTTCGTGCTCCGTGGCAAGGTAGACTGATAAAAATGCCCAACCTTTACTCACATTCGAGAAAACACTCCCAACAGGATTACGTGCTCAAAAATCGAAGAGGCACCGCCATCCGAATCTTGAGAACCAGACTCCCAACAGGATTACTTTCTCAAAAATTGAAGAGACACTGCTCTCGGAAGCTCGAGAGCCAGACTGCCAACAAGATTACGTGCTCAAAAATCAAAGAGGCACTGCCCTTCGAATCTCGAGAGACAAACTTCCAACATGATTACTTTCTAAAAAATCAAAGAGACAATGCTCTCTGAATCTCAAGAGTCGAACTCCCAACAGGATTGCTTTCTCAAAAATCGAAGAGGCACCGTTCTCTGAATCTCGAGAGCCAGATCCTCGATAGGATTGCTTGTTTAAAAACTGAAGAGGCACTACTCTCCGAACTTCGAGATCCAGATTTCCTTGGATAAAGCTTGTCTGCAATCTTCACACGCAACATCAGCTTTCCAGATACCACGGACCACTTTTTCAAAGTGCTCTGACAAAGTTAAAACACGTGAAGCTTGTAGCTCCCACTACATTATTATGACCAAGAAGGGTAAAGGAATAACACTACTACTTGTTGTTAGGGAGACTCCTATATATGTCGACCTTTATCCTCCACAGCCAGGCAGACCTGCAAATAAAAAAATGCTCAACTTTTCTTCACATCTGAGAGGGCACTCTCAGCAAAGTCTATCGAAATACTCAGTTTCTTTTCCTCCCAATAATACCTCTGCAAAGAAGCTACACCAGAGCAACAGTATCTTATATCATCAGGGTTAAAAGCAAGAGTATCCCATATCATGCTTTTTCCCTGTCTTTTCCTTTGGCCTTGTTCTTACCTGCAAGACAAGGAGAAAGAGAGCAATCAGTCAGCACTTGGAATCAAGCTTCCAGTTAGGAACTGACTGCCTGGAACCCCTTGCCTTATTACTTATCTGGCATTGCTCTCGAGTACTCATCTTTAACATCTTATGCTTTCAGAGAAGATACCACATCTGCCTGAGGAATAGATAGGGTAAGTGAGAAGGATACAAGAAAACATGTGGAGACAAGCATAACAGAACACATGTCGATACAACCACTACTTTGTCAATAGCAAAAGTATCCCATATCATTAGGGTTGAACGTACTCTAGATTTGATGGACTTGTTTTGACCCTCAAATTCTTGAGTTGGCCTTGTACTCTGGAGGAAACTAGAAAACCCTTAAGCTGAGTTCAAGAATAAGTTTGTGGAAAGTTACTTCTTCAAAAGCAAAAGTATCTCATATCATTTCTTCTCCATTTTCTCCTCCTTATCCTTGTTGTTGTTTACGACATAAGGAGAAGGAGAAAAATCAACCGGAAGCCGAAGTCGAACCTCCGATCCAGGTTGCTTGCTTGGAAGTCTGATTGCTTACCTTGTCTGTTACCTCCTTCGGCAAATCTCCTAGCTCGGCGACTTGGGGGACTCCTACTATAGGGTTTGTATCATACTAGACCAAGCCCGAAACTACAAGTAAGCTTCAAGTGAAATTGATACATTACCTTGTGCATCTTCATCGGTTAAAGATACCACCCTTGGATGGAGGAAAAGTACTTCAAGAGAAGATGCCACATCTATATATGAGACAGATAAGGCAAGTGAAAATGATACCACACTTCGGTACTTAGGAGTTTATGTTGGAAGTATGCCCACAAAGCCACTCATTTGATGTAATAGCTTTTGGAATACTTAATGTATTAAACTATTATATGTTTAATGAAAGGCAAAGCTTATTGTTAATCACTATTTATTGTATCATGTGTTTAAGCAATAAGGGAATCCAAGGAATGTATTTGATCTAAGAGAGAAGTGATTTAACTAAGATTAACGAGACCTTTCTCTTATGTTCATTCCTAAAACGTTCCTAGCCATAGGATTGCCAATTGGGCATTGACAATCCGCTAAGGTTAGTATGTGTTATGTCAACTCAAGCATGAGTATGACTAGTCTCAAGTCATTTAGTGTTGGACACTAAGACAAACACATAGGTGGTTGAAAGAGTAATCGAGTACACTGAACAACAATCAAAAGAGAGTTCGAACATACATGTCATGTAAGAACTCGTATGTTGCAATATGCAAAGTAGTCCTTTGACCTGAGGCATCATAGATGTCTAATGGTTAGGTCCTTGATCTTTGATCATGTCAAAGGCATTCCATCGAGAGTGTCCACGACATTGTTGGGGTCAAGCTCTCTAGTCATGTAGGCATATGAATGCACAACAAGGGATCTCTAACCTTCCATAGTGGAAGGAGAATACTCTAAGATATGATTCGGGAGTCTTTGGCCAAAGCATACGAATATGACTTAGGAAGTATGTTCCAAATCATATTCAATTGAATCATATAGATAAATATTACATTGGATAATAGACATGAAACAAACTATCACTCAAACAATGTGATTAAGAGTATTGTATTAGAGAAGGACCGTATTGCATTGCAATTGTAACTGTATAGGTTCTCTAACCAATTCTATTTAGCTTGGGTAGCCATGACATGCTGCTAGGTGTCACTCATGGTTTGTGGAAGCCCTGAAGATTAGCAAACACTAATCTTCAACAAAGGGAGAATTGAAATGTTGTTTCAATTCACAATCGATCATTAAGAGTAACAATCGCCCACTGCCTCACTAATGAAGGAAATTTTGTGAAAAACATGTTCATTTAAGCAACATCTATAGCATGCAATTAACAATTAAAAGGAGGAATCATGCTTGTATGCACTTAAAAACAAAACATTAACCATGAAATTCAAAGCCTAGTAGATTGGTGAACCAAGACTCAACTCAAATCAAAGTGAGTTGAGAAATTTATACCTTTGTAGATTCCTCTTTGCATAAGCAAAGGCTAATCACCCAAGGAGAGGGCCTTCATTCCTTGCTTCTTAGATCCATGGATTTGGATGGAAGAATATGTTTCTCCAAGTTCTCAAAATAGAGAACCTCTAAGTCTCCACACCAAGGTAAGATGTGAAGAAGAGATGAGTGACCTTGGAGGAGAAAGATTACTAGCTAATCCCTCCAAAGGTGGCTGGCCTCTTTAGAGAGAAAAGAGAGCTTGTGTTCTCATCCTTTCCTCAAAAGAAAACCCTAAATGAATTTTGGCTATAAAGTCATATTTATACCTTTATTCATTGGAGTGGCAAACTTGTAATTAAAGCAAGTTCACTACCCTTCCTTTAAATGGCCGGCCATAGGGTTCTATTGGGCTTTTTGGGCCTTTGTGAATTAAGTTGTCATACAACTTAAGTTAATGGGAGTGACGTTCGAAGCCCATTGGGCCTTGAGGCCCAAAACTAACCCGTGGTCTTTTAATGAACTTTATTCGTTTGATTAATTAACATATTAATTAATCCTTGCCATAAATAAATAATCAAACCATTTAATTATTCTTACTCATCTTCTTTGTTTCTTCAATCTCTACCTTACACGGTGTACGATCCATTAGGTTCCTTTTAGCGAGGCAGTGGGCGATTAGAACTCTTTCAAATTGATTGTGAATTGAAACTTACTTTCAATTCTCCCTTTAGTGATTATACATGTTTAGGGCTTTCACAAACCATGAGTGACACCTAGCAGTATGTCATGGTTACCCAAGCTAATCAGAAGAGGTGGAAAACCTATTCAGTTTAGGATTACAATGCAATACGGTCTTTCTCTAATACAATACTCTTGATCACATTGTTTGGTTTGATAGTTTATTCATGTCTACTATCCAATGTGATTCATTTACTTATATGATTACCTTGAATGTGATTTGGAACGACTTCCTAAATCTCATTCATACTCTGCCCAGAGATTCTTAATCATATCATAGAGTATTCTCCCTCAAACGGTTTGAAGGTTAGAGATCCCTTGTTGTGCATTCACTTGCCTCCATGGCTAAGTGGCTTAACCCCAACTATGCCGTGGACACCCTCCGACGGGGTGACTTTGACAAAGTCAAAGATCAAAGGACCTAACCACAAGACAACTATGATGCCTCAGGTCAAATGACTACTTTGCATTATCCTAATCATGATTTCTCATGTGACATGAGTATGATAACTCCTCGTTGATCGTGTTCAGTGGACTCATTCGTTATTGAGCACCTACATGCTTGTCTTGGTGTCAATCACACCAATGACTCGAGACTAGTCACTCTCCCTAAGAGAAGACATAGCATGTACTGATCTTAACGGACTGTCAATGCCCAATTGGCAATCCTATGATCAGGAACGTTTAGGATATGTATACGAAAGAGAATGGTCTCATTAATCTAACTTGTTTAAATTACATTCTCCCAATTACATATTCCTTGGACTTATCGTTTAAGCATATAACATTTATATGAGACGGCTTAAAACAATAATCTTTGCCCTTGACATTAAACTAGATTAGTTTAACATGTGAAATGTCCGTAAAGTATCATCATATGATTGGTTTTAGGGCACATTTCCCACAGCTAATTGGAACCTAATGGATCGTACACCGAGTAAGGATGAAAATGAAGAAATATAAATGAAATGGATATGCAATTAAATGGTTTAATTGAAAATGGTCAAGATTAATTAATTAGTTAATTAATTTTACAAAAGGTTCATATTGGGCTTTAAGTTGGTTTTGGGTTTCGGGGCCCAAAAGTGTGTATTCACAAAGCCCATTATGTTTAAGTTGTATGACAACTAAAACAAAATGGGCAATTAGCCCAATAACAATGACAAGGCCGGCCATAAGGGAGAGTGGATGCAAACTTGAATTAATTACAAGTTTGCCACTCAAATGTGATGTAGTATAAAGTTAACTTTATAGCTATTTTCTCATTAGGGTTTTCTTTGAGGCAAAGAGGTGAAACATTTTCTCTCTTTTCTCTACAAGGAGGCCGGCCACTTAGAGAGGATTTAGCTAGCAATCTTTTCTTCTCTAAGTCATCCATTTCATCTTCACACCTCATCCTTGGTGTGGAGACTTAGAGACACCAAACCTTTGGTGTTTTTGGAGATCCTTTCCTTACATCCTCAAGGAGCAAAGGAGCACAAAAGGGAAGGAAATCACAAGGAAGATCCAAGGAACTAGGAGGTGACTTGAAGGCCCTCCACTTGGGTGAATCCCTTGTGTAAACAAGGATGAGCTTCAGGGGTAATAAATCTCTAAATCTTACCTTCTCTTTAATGTTGTTAAAGAGTCTTATGGTTCACCATTCACTAGGCTTTGAAAGTCATGGGTTTTAGAATTGTTTTTGAATGCATGCCTACCTTAATGTGTTAATAATTTGCATATGTGTTCAAATATTCTCACATGTTCTTAGCTAGGACAAAATTTTTCCTTCAGTTTAGTGATTACTCAATGGCTTGGATCTTGCAAGTCCCCAACCGAGGAACTTCCCGCACTCAGGAACTTAGGGGAGCACTGATTGTACCATACTTGACCAATCCCGAAACTACTGAGCACCGGTCAACGTTATACCATCAAGGGCCCATAAGAGGTTCCCTCCAACCAGGAGGCCAATCACAGCACGAAACGTGTCAACGTCAAAAGCCAATCACAACACAACGCATGTTAATGTCAGAATGAAACTAGAAACTCTCTTCTATAAATAGAGATCATTCTCTCACAATATTTCGGAATGTCATTTGTACTAAATCATTCACTAGTACTCACTAAAGGAGAGCTTGAACCTATGTACTTGTGTAAACCCATCACAATTAATGAGAACTCCTCTACTTCGTGGACGTAGCCAATCTGGGTGAACCACATACATCTTGTGTTTGCTTCCCTATCTCTATCCATTTATATACTTATCCATACTAGTGACCGGAGCAATCTAGCGAAGGTCACAAACTTGATACTTTCTGTTGTACCAAAGTCCTCACTGATTTTGTGCATCAACATGGCTAATATGTTATTTTCCATGAACTTATTCTCACCTAAATTACTTATTCTATTTTATGTTTTGGCAGGGCATACTTATGAATATGGTTACGTGAAGCATGATTTGAATTGAGATATATATATATATATATATATATATATATATATATTTATGCATATGTTTATATTCTATTTCTGGGAAATTTATACATGTTTTATGGCGAGGGGTTAGAGCATTTTAATGATGAAATGGTTTTGAAAAACATTTGTTTTTGAACACTCACATTTTCTGTTTTGTGCCCTTCCATGTTTTAGGTAGACTTGCTGTTGGTGGCTTTAAGGATCTCGGCGGTTCTGACAGAATAAAATATTTGTACGACGTCTTCTGGTACTGTATAATTAGTACTTGTCCTACTGGACTGCACCTAGACTTTCTATGCTCTGATTAGAAGTATTTACACTTGTATCTCACTCCTAGCACATCCTGTTTATTAGTGCACATTAGTAGCTTTCGGTTTTTATTTATTCGTATATTTCTTATCTTTATTGCTTCCGCACTATGCACATGGCTACGTCACCCTCAATTGACAGCTAGCATGCCTCAATCTCGGTTGGGGTGTGTCACTAGTTATTTGTTAGGCCGTCAAATTTGCATACTGGTTATTGAAACACTCATCTAGAAGTTTTTAAATTTGCATGACAAATTTTTCAACCCGCTGCACCGCGTGGGCATAAACTCTTGTAGTAAATAATAATTTGGAGGGAGAGAATAATAGGACTAGATAAGGGGTTCAATTGTCTAGCTTGATTGATTTTCCCTTGGCCTTATGCTTTTATTAAATACATATATATTCACAGGAATATTGGAACGCTAGATGATCATTGTATTAAATACATGTAAAAATCATAGTTAGTATCCAAGTTTAATAGGTTTATTATCACTTAATACTACGGTGTAATTTTTATTTTTTAAATTTGAATTTCGTGAATGACAAATTTAAAAAAAGAAAGATTTAATGGACCTTTTTCCTAAAAAAAGTAATAGTAAATAATTATGCGTCAAAATTCAGCCCAATGGCTATGTATGTAAATTGAAGAATTGTTGTAGGATAATTCGGGACCAAGGCTCAAAGCTCCACCGCCGGCCAACACAAATTTTGTTATGAACTTAGGATTTAGTGATTTGGCTTAATCAGTATTAGGGTTTTAATATTGGATTTGTTAGTCTTATTCCTGTTAATTAGTGAAGTCTGTTAGAAATGCTAGGTGGCATTAAAGGTGTAAAAGTCTATAAAAAAAGTTGTGTTCCCTCAATTGTATCAGATCAGAATTTACAAACAGAAATACAAAACCAAAAACCAATTCAAGAGCTCTGCTCTCTCTCTCTCTTTCTTCCTTTTCCCTCTCTATCCTTTGTGACTTGCAGGTTGATTAAGGGGTTAGACAATTGGGTCGTATCAATGGTATCATACTTCTCGAATCCTGGTTTCCCTCCTGCGTACACGCACCCATCTACGTTTTCTTTCATGGTTGCTACGAACGAGGATTTGTTTCACGAGACCCTAGATGCTCTATTCGCACCCTACCTTGCTAAGATCCGTCATGCCCATGAGTTAGCTCTCAGTGTTGATAGGGACTCCACTCCAACCCCTATGTTCGCTATCAGCGATGAGGGAGTTTTTTATCCCGCCCCGATGATTTCCGATGACGCTGCAGCAATCGACCCCGGTCAGAAAACAATTCCACTAGTCGCTGCATTAACTGATCACGTTCCGCCATTGCTCTCGTCATTGCTGTTATTGAGAGCTCTAGCAAATCTTCCTGTCAGGCCACCATCGAATTCGAACGCTTCATTGGCAAATTCACCCGACCAGCTGCTATACTCAAATGATATTGTAGCAGCCTCAATTCCATTGCAGAATGTTGAAAAAACCAGGCCCGTTGCGATGGTGACCATAACACCGTTATTTCCATTTTCAGCAACCTTTAGCACTGAATCAGCCCACGCTCACAATCACAAACCCGTTTTGAGCACCAAGGAAACTACAACAATGGCGCATGTTCTGGGTTTTCCTCTTAAGAATGCAGGAGCTACTAAATATGTAGGTCTATCTCATACAAACACCACGAAACATCGCCATGAGGTTTTCAGATCTTTGATTCATAATTTGTCACACAAGAAGGCCAAATGGCATTGGTTTTTGAAATGTTTACTTACATGTTATACTGATGGAAAATTAGGGACGAATGATGTTTATTTGAATGAGATTAATGGGTGGGTCAACATGTATGAGGTTGGAAAATTGGTGATGGTTTTGAATGCAGAGAAAGTGTTTGATGAACTAGCTAATAGACAAAGCAAGGATGCTGCAGGAAACCTCTTCGATCGAATGACACCTCTTTTTCATAACATGGTTGTATGCTCTCAGTTTTGCATAACTGAGGGTGAATTCTGGAATGTATGGGATCCGGGCGGTAGATTAGCAAAAATTCTAAGGGTGATGCTCTGTTCCAAGCACCAAGAGAACCATTGTGAAAAGTACCCTCAATTTTTATCCCACAGCTGCACTCATCAATCATGCAATGCATTTTACTAGTCTACTACGGGTGATGTAACATGAGAAAGCTATTGCTACATGTGGAAGCGTTTGTGATATTTCGAGTGGTCACAGGTCCTTTATTGATGCTGACAAGGCTGGGGAATTATTAATGCCATCAAGGGATGATGAAAAATCGTGTACCAATATATATTTTAGCAAGAAAAGCTTTGGTATGGATGTAGCTTGTGTTGCTAAGCCAATGTTGTTATCTATCAACGATCAATTGCAAGAAGTCAACCTTTTAGATTTTACTGCTCGAAAGTTAGAAGAAAAGGCTCTTAAAGTCATGCATGTATTTTCTTCGGCCTTGGACGGATATGTCTTGAGGTATCTTGACTTTGGACAAAAATGGTGTCAATGCATTTAGGTCACTTCTGAGTTCACAAAACAATTTGGAAGAGTTTTATTTAATGAATATGGCAAGGCTCAATATGTGTCACAACACGAGGGAGTGGCACCGTGATGTCATTAGAAAGATCAAATGGCTGAATGAGAAGGAAATTTCTGTTATGATTGATATTGAAGGACAAGTAAACTGTGAAGGTTTTTTTTATTGTATCAAAAAAGGTGATGAGCTAACCTTTAAGCTGTTGCTTTATTTCAAAATTGTCAAGGCAAAAGGTTTTGGGTTTATTAAATTTAGGTCACCAGAAGAGGCTAAGAAGGTTGTTGGGAACATGAATGATGCTGCTGCTAGTGCCATATAGATAAGGGAGATGGAACAAGGCTTGAATCGTTTGATAGTTTTTGGGAGTGGGCGATGGTCTGATCTTAATGAACGGCTTCAGGATATACTAGAGGGTGTAAATGAAGCTAATATCTTGCCGGAGAAGTTTGATAGTGCAGTTATTAGAGCTCAAATTCAACAATTGGCTTGAGAAATCAGGTAGTTAACCTCATCTGGTTCTGTAACCATCTACAATGAGAATTCTTCCTCTAGTGGGAATTATGCTTCATGTTTATTTCCAGTTGCTGCACTTGCTGCAGGCTATTGTAACATGTGGTGGGGAGGATGGTCATTTTCAGATGTGATGTATGTGACAAGGCATAATATGGCAAATGTTGTTGAAGCTCTAATTAGAAAGGTAGCTAACAAGAGCAATGACTTTGCTAGGAACAGAATAACAAATACAATGAAGAGAATGAGTGAAGAATGCACTATGGGCACCTATTTGGATTTAGTATGCTTTCTCGAAGGTCAGCTAGAAAACAATTTTGGTGCCTTGGTTACTGATTTGCTTGCTGATTTCTCTCTATTTTTCACTTATAATCTTGACTTTAGGCCTTTATGGGATCCGGGAGATGCAACGGCTAAAATTGTTAAGATAGTTTTATGGTACAATGGGATAGAAGTGTTGAAGCTTTGAATAAAGGAAAAAAGCAAAAAACTAGAGATGGTGGATATAGTGATGTGATGGAGAGTTTGCATGATTTAAGTGTGAGCAAGGCTGTGGATATGGTGACTGGGTTCAAAAGTGCATTGGCAGGACATGTTAATAATATAATTCGTAGTAGCACTGTGAGATTGGAGAGACTTCACTCAGAAGGGCTTCATAGATTGCCAGAATGACGGTGTTATGTGGTAGCTCAGTTGTTGATGATTGGTAAATCCATCCTATCTAGTTCAAACAAAACTCAGGAAGCAAATGTCAATGTTGTTTTGGGAGCCAGTGATTTGAGTCTACTAGTTGAGAACATTTCAGTTGAGCAACTTGGTTTGGTCAGAAAGGTGACAATCTTTACGGACTCCACTACCATTATTAGTGATGCAGCATCAAAAGATGGGTTGCAGGTCCATGGTGGGTCTCCATTTGACATTATGGGCAGAAATCATTTCTTGGAAAAGCAATTGCAAGGGCTGCAAATAGGAGCATGTTATGCAGAAGCAAGCAATTGAGAAGTACAACAAGTTCTTCAATTTAACCTTGAGGACAACGTTGTTCTTAAGGGGTAGGCAATGTTATGAACTTAGGATTTAGTGATTTGGCTTAATCACTAGTAGGGGTTTAATATTGGATTTGTTAGTCTTATTCCTGTTAATTAGCGATGTCTGTTTCAAATGCCAGCTGGCATTAAAGGTGTAAAAGCCTATAAAAGGAGCCGAGCTCCCTCAATTGTATCAGATCAGAATTTACAAACAGAAATACAAAACCAAAAGACAATTCAAGAGCTCTGCTCTGTCTCGGTCTGTTTGTCTCTCTCTCTTTCTTTCTTCCCTCTCCTTCTCTATCCTTTGTGACTTACAGGTTGATTAAGGGGTTAGAGAATTGGGTCGTATCAAATCCTCCGACGAAGTTCACCTCTATTCTCTTTTATCCATGGATTCTCTTCCCGACTCCTTCAATCCAAACAAACGTCTAAAAGAAGAGTTACTATTCTTTCACTCTCTCTAAAATCATCTGCTTTACTAAACTGTTGATTATATTTTAATTTAACTTTGTTTTGCGCAATTTGATAACCTTTTCAGGTTTGTGAGCAATTTGAGCGGATCGTCAATGATGGAGATTGCCGCGCTTACCACAATAATCCCTGTAAATTGACCTAATATTTCATATTTCTTCTTCGTTTCGCATTTTTTAAGTTTAGAACAACAATGCTGATGCAACTTTTATGTTGTTTGTATTTTTGTTTTTGTGAACTCTGATAGTTTTCTTACGTTGTTGTCAGATTCTGTTACTTCTGCGGCACAAAGTTGGCTTTCATCGTGTTGTTGGTAAGCCACAAGGACTTCTGTTTTTCCAATCCAACTTTTTTTTTTCTCAATATATTCTCAAATTACCAAAATATTATCCTTCTAATGATTTGGTTATTGAACAAAACCTTGCTGTTATTGTTGTTGTATGCATGTGTGTGTGCGTGATAGCGGTCATGGTTAGACGCCATGTCCTGTATGCTAGATTTTACATATATGATAGAAACATCGTCTGGCGGGGCTACATTCTAGTCTCCAAAAGAGTCTATCTCATAGTTTCTAACATTATCTTGCTGTGTTTTCAGCAACACGAAATGTAGTCATTCAATTTAGCGTTTATACTGTATCCCTTCACATTACCATAAGCTTCTCATTTCCAAGCTTGTTTGATGTGCGTTGTAGCTAATATGTTTGTTTTTCTTATATAATTTTTTTTTTCGTGTGATTGTTTTCCCATAGATGTGGCACCAAAGAAAAATGATGAAGCAGTAGTTGGTTCTAAGGGATGGGCGGCTTACATAGCTTCATTGTCCCTTGATTTTCTTCTCATTATACTTCCAATCGTTTTAGTTTACACTATAAGTGTTCTTTAATTGACAACAACAACAACAACAAAGCCTTTCCCCACTAAGTGGGGTCGGCTATATGAATCCTAGAACGTCATTGCGATCGGTTTTGTGTCATGTCCTCCGTTAGATCCAAGTACTCTAAGTCTTTTCTTAGGGTCTCTTCCAAAGTTTTCCTAGGTCTTCCTCTACCCCTTCGGCCCTGAACCTCTATCCCGTAGTCACATCTTCGAACCGGAGCGTCAGTAGACCTTCTTTGCACATGTCCAAACTCATTTTATGTACGTGTTGATGCTTCACCGCCCAACATTCTGTGCCATATAGCATCGCCGGCCTTATTGCCGTCCTATAAAATTTTCCCTTGAGCTTCAGTGGCATACGACGGTCACACAACATGCCGGATACACTCTTCCACTTCATCCATCCAGCTTGTATTCTATGGTTGAGATCTCCATCTAATTCTCCGTTCTTTTGCAAGATAGATCCTAGGTAGAGAAAACGGTCGCTCTTTGGTATTTCCTGATCTCCGATCCTCACCCCTAACTCATTTTGGCCTCCATTTGCGTTGAATTTGCACTCCATATATTCTGTCTTTAATCGGCTTAGGCGAAGACCTTTAGATTCCAACACTTCTCTCCAAAGGTTAAGCTTCGCATTTACCCCTCATGAGTTTCATCTATCAACACTATATCGTTTGTGAAAAGCATACACCAAGGAATATTATCTTGAATATGTCCTGTTAACTCATCCATTACCAACGCAAAAAGGTAAGGACTTAAGGATTGTTGATGCACAAAATCAATGAGGACTTTGGTACAACAGAAAGTATTAAGTTTGTGATCTTCGCTAGATTGCTCCGGTCATTAGTGTGGATAAGTATGTAAATGGATAGAGACAGGAAAGCAAACACAAGATGTACGTGGTTCACCCAGATTGGCTACGTCCACGGAGTAGAGGAGTTCTCATTAATTGTGAAGGGTTTACACAAGTACATAGGTTCAAGCTCTCATTTACTGAGTACAAGTGAACGATTTAGTACAAATGATATTAGGAAATATTGTGGGAGAATGATCTCGTAATCACGAAACTTCTAAGTATCGAAGTGTGGTATCGTCTTCATTTGCCTTATCTGTCTCATAGGTAGATGTGGCATCTTCTCTGGAAGTACTGTTCCTCCATCCAGGGGTGGTATCTTTAACTGGTGGAGATGCACAAGGTAATGTATCAATTTTACTTGAAGCTTACTTGTAGTTTCAGGCATGGTCAAGCGCGATACAAACCATGTAGTAGGAGTCCCGCAAGTCGCCGAGCTAGGGGATCTGCTGAAAGAGGTGACAGACAAGGTAAGCAATCAGTCCCAGATCAGAAGTTTGATTTCAAGTTCCGGCTGATTGTTCTCATTCTCCCTATCTTGCAGGCAGCATGAAGGATAAAGAGAAGAAAAATGAGAATAGATGATATGAGATGCTTTTGCTTTTGAAGAAGTAACTTTCCACAAGCTTATTCTTGAACTGGGCTGGAGGGTTTTCTGGTTTCCTCCAGAGTATAAGGCCGATTGAAGAATTTGAGGGTTAAAACAAGTCCATCAAATCTAGAGTACGTTCGACCCTGCTGATATGGGATACTTTTGCTGTTGACAAAGTAGTGGATGTATCGGCACGTGTTCTGTTATTCTCATGTTTGTAACATAGTCATGTGCGTGCCGGTGCAACTGTTTATTCTCATGCTTGAGCCCTCTAATCTCCACATGCTTCCTTGTATCCTTCTCACTTTCCCTATCTGTTCATCAAGCAGATGTGGTATCTTCTTTGGAAGCATAAGATGTTGAAGATAAGTACTTGAGAGAAATGCTAGGTAAGTAATCAGGTAAGGGGTTCCAGGCAGTCAGTTCCTGACTGGAAGCTTGATTCCAAGCGCTGACTGATTGCTCTCTTTCTCCTTATCTTGCAGGTAAGAACAAGGCCAAAGGAAAAGATAGGGAAAAAGTATGATATGGGATACTCTTGCTTTTAACCCTGATGATATGAGATATTCTTGCTGTGGTGTAGCTTGTTTGCAGAAGTATTATCGGGGGGAAAGAAAGCTGAGTATTTGGAGAGGCTTCGTTGGGAGTGCCCTCTCAAATATGAGGAAGGGTTGAGCATTTTTACAGGTCTGCCTGTCTATTGAGGATGGAGGTTGACATATATAGGAGTCTCCCTAACAACAAGTAGTAATGTTATTCCTTTACCCTGCTTGGTCATAGCACGATAGTGGGAGCTGCCAGCTTCACGTGTTTTATGTCAGAGCACTTTGAAAAAGTGGTATGTGGTATCTGGAAAGCTGATGTTGCTTGTGAAGATTACAGACAAGCTTTATCCAAGGAGATATGGCTCTCGAAGTTGAGAAAGCGGTGCCTCTTCGATTTTTGAGAAAGCAATCATGCTGGGAGTCTAGCTCTCGAGATTCGGAGAGCGATGTCTCTTCGATTTTTGAGAAAGTAATCATGTTGGGAGTCTGGCTCTCGAGATTCGGAGGGCGGTGCCTCTTCAATTTTGGAGCAAGCAATCTTGTTGGGAGTGTTTTCTCGAATGTGAGTAAAGGTTGGGCATGTTTGCTAGTCTACCTTGCCACGGAACACGGAGGTTGACACACAAAGACTTTCCAATTATCCAGCAGTGGTGCTGTTTCTTTACCCTTATGGGTAATAATATGGTAGTTAGACCTTCAAAATTTATGTGTCTAAATTTTGTTAGTGCTGTTTCTTTGCTATTCTTTTACCCTTCTTGGTCATAACGATGTAGTGGGAGCTACAAGCTTCACGTGTCTAAACTTTGTCAGAGATCTTTGGCAAAGTTATCTGTGGTACCCATGAGTTGATGGTGCGTGTGGAAAGTGGATGATTGAACAGTAAGATTCACGTGCTTTCTACTTCACCAGAAATCTTCAACAGAATGTCCGGAATTTCAGCAAAGTTGAGTGTGCATGTGACAGGTGCTGACAAGGCTGAAAAAGCAGGTGCCTCCTCGTGGTCTCTAAGCAGCCCAGCTTTTGAGAAAGCAAGCGACTCTTCGATTTCTGAGATCGACCTTCGTGGTCTTTGAGTAGCCCAGCTTTTGAGAAAGCAAACGCCTCTTCGATTTCTAAGATCGGCCCTCGTGGTCTCTAAGCAGCCCAGCTTTTGAGAAAGCAAACGCCTCTTCGATTTCTGGGCAGGCGCCTCTTCGATTTCTGAAGCTCCGTCGAGTGCAGATTTTTATAGTTGCTGGCATTAAGTTCCAAAGCACACTTGAATCTCCACCAGTAGAAGCTCCATTCTTGCACTTCTAAGATCTTGATTTGTCCGACCTCTTCTCTCTTCAACACCTTTGAAAATGTCTGGCCCCTCCGACCGTCATTTTAACTTGAACCTTATTGAAGAAGCAGCCACGCCTTCTCCAGATAACATATGGCGCCCATCCTTCTTATCCCCTACTGGTCCTCTTACCGTTGGGGATTCCGTGATGAAGAATGATATGACCGCTGCGGTGGTGGCCAGGAACCTTCTCACTCTTAAAGATAACAGACTACTTTCCAAACGGTCTGATGAGTTGGCTGTTAATGTTGGAAATGTGCCCTAAAACCAATCATATGATGATACTTTACAGACATTTCAAATGTTAAACTAATCTAGTTTAACATATAAAGGGCAAAGATTATTGTTTGAGCCGTCTCATATAAATGTTATATGCTTAAACGATAAAGTCCAAGGAATATGTGATTGGGAGAATGCAATCTAATGAAGTTAGATTAATGAGACCATTCTTTCGTAGACACTTCCTAAATGTTCCTGATCATAGGATTACCAATTGGGCATTGACAGTCCGTTAAGATCAGTACGTACTGTGTCTTCTCTCAGGGAGAGTGACTAGTCTCGAGTCATTGGTGTGTGTGACATCAAGACAAGTACGTAGGTGCTCAATAAGAGAATGAGTTCACTGAACGTGATCAACGAAGAGTTCTTATATTCCATGTCACATGAGAACTCATGGTTGGGATAATGCAAAGTAGTCCTTTTACCTGAGGCATCACAGTTGTCTTGTGGTTAAGTCCTTAATCTTTGATTATGTCTAATTCACCCCCTCGGGGTGTCACGGCATCGTTGGGGTTAAGCCACTTAGCTATGGAGACAAGTGAATACGCAACAAGGGATCTCTAACCTTCAAACAGTTGAGGGAGAATACTCTATGATATGATTTGGAATCTCTGGCCAGAGTATGAATGAGATTGGGGAATGCGTTCCAAATCACATTCAAGGAAATCATATAAGCAAACGATTCACATTGGATAGTAGACATGAGTAAATAAACTATCATACCAAACAATGTGGTCAAGAGTATTAGATTAGAGAAGGACCGTATTGCATTTGTAATCCCGAACTGAATAGGTTCTCCACCTCTTCTGATTAGCTTAGGTAACCATGATATGCTGCTAGGTGTCACTCATGGTTTGTGGAAGCCCTAAACGTGTGTAATCACTAAAGGGAGAATTGAAAATAGTTTCAATTCACAATCGATGTAAAATGGTTTTAATCGCCCACTACCTCGCTAAAAGGAACCTAATGGATCGCACACCGTAAAAGGTAGAGATTGGAGATTAAACGGAAATGAGTAAGAATGATTAAATGGTTTAATCATTTAATTATGGCAAGGATTAATTAATATGTTAATTAATCAAACGAATAAGTTCGTTAAAGACTTCGGGATAGTTTTAGACCTTAAGGCCCAATGGGCTTCGAACGTCAAGCCCATTAACTTAAATTGTATGACAATTTAATGAATAAAGATTCATTAAAGCCCAAAAGCCCAAACATCCCTAAATGGCCGGCCATATTAGATGAATTAGGGTTTTGGTTGTTTAGGTTACTTAAAGAAGTGACTATATAAATGACTTTATAGCCAAAATTCAAAAAGGAAAAATTAAGGGTTTATTTTGGGGGAAAATTGGTGAGAATTGTCTCTCCATTTTCTCTCTAAAGAGGCCAACACCTTGGAGGGTACATCTAGCAATCCTACTACTCCAAGGTCACTCATTTCTTCTACAATCAAACCTTGGTGAAGAGACTTAGAGGTTCCCTATTTTGGGAACTTGGAGAAACCTATTTTTCTATCCAAATCCATGGATCTAAGAAGCAAGGAATGAAGGCCCTATCTCTTTGGGTGATTAGCCTTTGCTTATGCAAAGAGGAATCTACAAAGGTAATAATTTCAACTCACTTTGTTTTGAGTTGATTATTGGTTCACCAATCTACTAGGCTTTGAATTTCATGGTCATGTTTTGTTTTTGAGTGCATACAAGCATGATTCCCCCTTTAATTGTTAATTGCATGCTATATGATGTTGCTCAAATGAACATGTTTTTCAAAATAATCCCTTCAAGTGGTATCAGAGCCTAGGTCTAGTAGTTGGTGAATCCTTTTGGGTTTTGTAGTTCATAAGTTTATGATTTAAAAGTTGTAATTGTTACAAGCTTTATTCTTGCTTCTTTGAATGTAAATTTTGTTTGAAAATTTGCCATCTCAAATGTTGTAGATGTAGTTCATATGAGCATGAATATTGGAGCTAAAATTTGGTGCCATGATTTTGGGAATTTTCGGCCAAATCCAAAGGGTGATTTTTTGGGTTCATGTTTGTCTTGTTAAAATGGTTTTAAGGTGACTTTTGGAACCCCTAAGTACCCTAGGATGTTAGCCTCATTTTGAATGATGAAAATTTGAGTTTTTTGGCTTGAAAACATTCATGGAGCTCTTATGGGTTTTCATGGATGTTCTTCATATGTTCTTGATGTTCTTGCCAAGAACACAAAGGTTTGTGTTTTGATTCAAAGTTTTGATTTATTTCATAAAGTTTATGATATATGTTTTTCAAATGATTTATCATGTATTTAAAGTGTTAAATATTTGTATAAATGATGATGGAAACATCAATCATCAAAACATATATTATTTTTATGAAAGTATTTAAAGTGTTAAATATTTGTATAAATGATGAAAGAAATATAAATCATCAAAACATATATTATTTTTATGAAAGGTGAAAGCACTACTTGATTGTTTTTGACAAAACTAATAAATCAAAACACCCACCACTCCTTTTTATCCCTAAAAACCGGCCACCCTAATAAAATAGGGTATTTTTGGGGCTTTTATGCAATTACATAAAGTTTTGATACTTTTGTGTATTTGTACTTTGATCCGAAAGTTTACGTTTTGACGTTAAGGCCTAAAAACGCTAAAGGACAAATTGTTTTGCTCCTTTAATGAAGTTTTTGAATTTATTTAAATTTTGGGTTCTAGTTGTATTTACATGAAGTAGTGACTTTTGTGTTTTTACAAAGTGACCCCAAAAGTTTATGTTTTCGCAATATGGCCCAAAAAAGTTGTGGTTATTGCATGATGGCCCAAATAGGATGAGAACAAAATTGTTTTGTCTCTTTAAATGAGAATTGGATTTTCATTTTGTTTAGCTCCACTTAAATCAATTTTATGGATACAAAAACCAAATGAAAATGTTGCATTCAATTAATTAGTTAAAGCGTTAATTAATTAAAGGATGATTATGAACCTAAGCCTAATATAATTGAGCTATGTGAAAGGCGTTTCAAATTTGTTTGAACCATGGGAATGTGTAGATTAGATTTTGGTTGTAATTTGATTTGATCAAATGTTGTAAAAGGGCATAAGTCCTTCTTTACTTTAAGGTAATTTGTATTATGCAAATGTTGTAATGAGCATAAGCTCATCCTTTACTTTGAAGTATTTCTTTCTTGCTTTATATGATATGCATGAAAATGAAGTAATTGGGTCCAACGCCCCTAAGACAACACGCCTTAATGTGATTAAACGCGTAACTAAAATCAATCTCCATCCCTAGACCGAGATTCAACACAAGGCTCGTGTTGAATCTAAACAAAGGTTCATAGTCATCCTAAGGCCCTAAGGCAACTATATAGTCCAACAAATGAATGCAAACCTAATGTTAGTAGTAACATATACTCTTGCTTTAAAAACCGTTTTAAAAGTATAGTGGGAGTATTATGTACAACTAAAACAATCATATGGACCAATAGTTGTAATAGGACCAAAATTGTTTTAATAGAGATTAAAATGTATATTGAAATGTGATGAGACCTAAAAACCCTCAACCAAACCAATATTAAGTTGATAAGCGAGAGATGTTTAGAATATCTCTTCGTGGCCTTCCACCGTGGTGGGATCCAATCGTTTATGACTTGTACACCGGCTTCACCCTATCATGGGGGAGTACAAAGTGCATGCTTATACTCAGGAGGAATCCATATACATATGATGAGGTGAGTGTAGGCAACGAGGATAGCTATATATCGTATCATCGTGAGGCTATTCTTGAACCCCTTCACGCACTAAGCATGGTGGGAAGAACTTAACTAAGTGCAATGGAACCAATATCATATCATTGTGAGGTTACATTCTCTAGAGGCCAAATAAGATGGGTACTTGCATTAGTTGCAAATGAGTAAGCGTACTCTCTCATTATTATTGTTGCTAGCCATATATCGTATCATCGTGAGGTGGGCTTGGTAATAGTGAGCCTCCCATAACCTACTAAGAGTTTCATCCAAAACTCTCGAATTCCAATGAGGGATATGGAATTTGCCAAAAACAGTGGGTGATGCTATTTGATTTAAAGACCCGAATCAAATGGCTTAAAATCAATCAATTTATATACGTTATGTATTTGTTTACCAATATATTTGCAAACGCTATCCAACACTTGACAAATAAAAGCCGAACGTTTAGTTTACGGACTTGGTACTACAAAACCATAGATTGTCTTTAATGGCTTGTAAATGTACCTAAGTAGTCTCATCCTCACAATCTTCCTATTGATAATGTATCATTAGAAGAATATGTTAGAAAAGGTCTATCATAGAGAGGACAACACTTTTAATGTCATAATTCTTCAATTACAAATTGTTGTATGAAGAAATAAGAGTTGCTTTGAACAACCCTTAGTCAATACAAACACTTAGTGCTTATTTCTTTGTTAATTGAACAAAGAACTTGAGAAGTAAGCACAAGGGCATGGACACTTTATGTGCCATGATTCTTCACTTACAAATTGTTGAATGAAGAAATGAGAGTTGCCTTGTACAACTCTTGAAAGTTTGTAATTATGTTTAGAACATAATGGTTGGTTGACAAAAATAGTCCATTAACATGGACTTATGATGATTTTGAATCATTGAGTGTTGAAGTGTTAAACCACTTAACGAGACGGAAACTAGGCAAGGACTTCACCTTAGTTTCCCTATCCTAATGGTTCACTAAGTTTATGGTAAACTATGTAGTGAACAATAACCACATACTCTCCAAATTGTTTGATGTGTATAACACAATTGAAAAAAGGTTTCAAGAGAGATAGTGGGAGTTTAGGGACCATGACTAATGTAGTCAAAGGTGAAAGTCAAATAAAGAAGATAAATAACTCCAAGGGAACAAACTTTCTTTATGAAAGGATGGACATTGGAAGGGGTATTTGCAAGAAATGTCTTGCAAGTGTCAAGAACACACCTTTCGAAGGTGTTGTAAATTGTTCTTGAATAGTTCAAAACAGTTGGTTCTTCTACTTGAATGTATGATTCCGTATTAGTAACTATGTTTTACAAATCGTTGTAAAAGTGTGACTAATAAGAAGTAGAAGATATATGAGAGAAGAAAAGGTGCTTCACATACGGAACGTGAATAAGATATAGATCTCTGCGAAAGCAGATAGTACTTACTTCCTCATATGAACTACCAAAGAAATTGGATTATAGTAATCTAATTGATTGTCTCTATAGTAGAGATGATATGGTAGTGTTAACTGTTTAGAATATAATGATGCTTAAAACCCAAAAGGTTGCAAGGTAGTGACTAATCCCAACTAAATTGTGATACCTCTAAAACATAAGTTACGAGTTGGTGAAACAAGGATGCTTTGGATCGTTAGATCCGGATCCAATACCTTCTTGTTAAAATTGTATAGAGGCGAAATGTTCGAATCTTTATTCTTTTGGAAAGAAGAAAGAATCACAAAGTTGTTGAGGTTAATTCACTTAGATGTTAGTGGCACTTGTCCACAACATAATACTACTCATGTTATATGACATTCACCGAAGATCACTCTCGGTTGGACTATAGTTTATTTTGAATAAACACAAGTCCGAATACTTTGCAAAAGGTTTCAAAGAATTCAAGAAATGTAAATAGATGAGTAAGATATCTAAAGTATTTACCTCCTTAGATTTGATCCAAGGAAAGGTAACACTTTAGATGAGTTTCCTTGAAAGATATCAAGGAAATAAGCATCATAAGATAATGTGTTTCTCCATTAGGAGAAGAACGAACTCGAATAAGATTTAGTTCGTTAGATATTATCTATTACCCATATATAGGATATATACTTCTAAAACAATATGATTGTCAATGAGAAGATCTTCCAATATTTTCATGACTCCATAAGATGTAGTTGGAAAGAAAGACAAATCTTAAGCATGTTAAAGATTTGGGGTTGTGTGCTAACAAGCAATATTTGTTTAATAACAATCTTGTGGGATATCCTTAAATTAACTTTTGGATATCGCTTCTATAAACCAACTAACAAATGTTGTTTTGTTGGGTAGTTCATTGTAATTCTACAATGTGATTTGCCTAAAAGCAAATGAACGAGAGATAGAACTCAAAGAATGGGTTCTTTGAGAGACAAGATAGTAATCAACAAATATAACAACCTAGTTCCTATACCACAAGCTCCAAGGTAGTCGATAAGGATTTATAAACCGTCTCAGTTGAATGGTTTTGAACTTTATGACTACAATGAGTGCATATACGATATATACTCAAGAAAATGGTAAAGTACCATTTGACTCGAAATAATGAAACCTTCAAAGCTAATTGGTAGCTTAAGGTGACTACAATCAAAGAGAATGGTTGACTTTAAAGAAACCATTTTTGACGTAGTCTTAGTTTCAATTAATTCGAAGATTGCTAAGCTACAACTAAAATGGTGATTCAATGTTTTGACATAATATGGGTTTCCGAAACCATTATTAAGATAGTCTTGATAATATATGTCCAAAACTATAAATCACAAGACATGTAAGTTGTAGAGATCCATCCATCATGGATCTTAGCAAGTTAGTAGGAGCTATTTGCATTTTATGAGGAAAAAGGATCAAATCGTTTGATTTCTCATCAAGATGTAAATGAATCTTTTGTTTACGAGGTTTACAAAAGATTAGTGGGAGTTAATCATGTTCCTAAAATTTAAAATATATATGATATATTAATTTTGGAAATGAAATGAATTCTTCTTCGTTAAAGTTATGACTTTAAGCATTCTATAAACGATAGAATGTATATGGGAGATATAGTCTATATACATGGGAATGAAATCTATATTGATAGATTTTAGGATATAATTGGATTGTATTAATCCCTAATAATAGACAAGAGATGCTGGGAAGTTTCTCATATGATGATAAACTTCAATCAAATGGACAATTCTAGTAAGACTAAGAAGTTGTTGACTCCCAAAGAAATAATGCGTAAATAGAATCCTTTATGCGTAAGCAGAAAGGTGATTTATGTATTTCATATTGTATGAAAAACATTGATATGAGTTGTACCTAGAACGGTACAAGACGATATCAATACAAGCCAGGATCAGAACCATGGCAACTGTCAAGTGAGTCCTTAAGTATTTAAGAAATACTAAAGGATAAATTCCTCAAAGATCGAGGAAGAATTAGAGTAACGTAATGGAAGCGTAAATGTATTAGATTATGAATCTAATCCATCATTGGATGTTTCTTCATTACGAATGAAGAAATAAACAGATATCTCTTTATTATGACTAAAGAGATATTTGGATGGAAGCATTAAAGTAATGACTTTAGTGTGTTCCATTATGAATGCAAGATATATTGCCATATAGAAGTTTACAACAATGTTGTTTGGATGGGAAAGTTCATTTATGAACTCTCTATACGGTTCCAACCAGAAAGTGTATGACACTAATGGGGCGATAGCTCAAGCCTGGGAATCAAGGGCTCATCAAGATCCGAACACAAATGAGAGACTGAACCACATGATTGAGAATCATGTATAATGGTGACGTCGATATTCTCAACGTTGCTTCTATGGATAACATATAGATATCCATTGTCTAGGCCTACTTTTCAGCCATTTATGAAATGACTACAGAAGAGGTATCATCACTGATGACCAATGCTGATTGGCTCTAGTGCAAGTGGGAGATTGTTGGAAATGTGCCCTAAAACCAATCATATGATGATACTTTACGGACATTTCAAATGTTAAACTAATCTAGTTTAACATATAAAGGGCAAAGATTATTGTTTGAGCCGTCTCATATAAATGTTATATGCTTAAACGATAAAGTCCAAGGAATATGTGATTGGGAGAATGCAATCTAATGAAGTTAGATTAATGAGACCATTCTTTCGTAGACACTTCCTAAATGTTCCTGATCATAGGATTACCAATTGGGCATTGACAGTCCGTTAAGATCAGTACGTACTGTGTCTTCTCTCAGGGAGAGTGACTAGTCTCGAGTCATTGGTGTGTGTGACATCAAGACAAGTACGTAGGTGCTCAATAAGAGAATGAGTTCACTGAACGTGATCAACGAAGAGTTCTTATATTCCATGTCACATGAGAACTCATGGTTGGGATAATGCAAAGTAGTCCTTTTACCTGAGGCATCACAGTTGTCTTGTGGTTAAGTCCTTAATCTTTGATTATGTCTAATTCACCCCCTCGGGGTGTCACGGCATCGTTGGGGTTAAGCCACTTAGCTATGGAGACAAGTGAATGCGCAACAAGGGATCTCTAACCTTCAAACAGTTGAGGGAGAATACTCTATGATATGATTTGGAATCTCTGGCCAGAGTATGAATGAGATTGGGGAATGCGTTCCAAATCACATTCAAGGAAATCATATAAGCAAACGATTCACATTGGATAGTAGACATGAGTAAATAAACTATCATACCAAACAATGTGGTCAAGAGTATTAGATTAGAGAAGGACCGTATTGCATTTGTAATCCCGAACTGAATAGGTTCTCCACCTCTTCTGATTAGCTTGGGTAACCATGATATGCTGCTAGGTGTCACTCATGGTTTGTGGAAGCCCTAAACGTGTGTAATCACTAAAGGGAGAATTGAAAATAGTTTCAATTCACAATCGATGTAAAATGGTTTTAATCGCCCACTACCTCGCTAAAAGGAACCTAATGGATCGCACACCGTAAAAGGTAGAGATTGGAGATTAAACGGAAATGAGTAAGAATGATTAAATGGTTTAATCATTTAATTATGGCAAGGATTAATTAATATGTTAATTAATCAAACGAATAAGTTCGTTAAAGACTTCGGGATAGTTTTGGACCTTAAGGCCCAATGGGCTTCGAACGTCAAGCCCATTAACTTAAATTGTATGACAATTTAATGAATAAAGATTCATTAAAGCCCAAAAGCCCAAACATCCCTAAATGGCCGGCCATATTAGATGAATTAGGGTTTTGGTTGTTTAGGTTACTTAAAGAAGTGACTATATAAATGACTTTATAGCCAAAATTCAAAAAGGAAAAATTAAGGGTTTATTTTGGGGGAAAATTGGTGAGAATTGTCTCTCCATTTTCTCTCTAAAGAGGCCAACACCTTGGAGGGTACATCTAGCAATCCTACTACTCCAAGGTCACTCATTTCTTCTACAATCAAACCTTGGTGAAGAGACTTAGAGGTTCCCTATTTTGGGAACTTGGAGAAACCTATTTTTCTATCCAAATCCATGGATCTAAGAAGCAAGGAATGAAGGCCCTATCTCTTTGGGTGATTAGCCTTTGCTTATGCAAAGAGGAATCTACAAAGTTAATAATTTCAACTCACTTTGTTTTGAGTTGATTATTGGTTCACCAATCTACTAGGCTTTGAATTTCATGGTCATGTTTTGTTTTTGAGTGCATACAAGCATGATTCCGCCTTTAATTGTTAATTGCATGCTATATGATGTTGCTCAAATGAACATGTTTTTCAAAATAATCCCTTCAGTTAAGTATTCTCTGGCTCTGAGTGTTCACTGTGCAGGTTCTGTGTCTAATAGGGCCCAACGCCTATTTGCTCGAACCCGCCAAGTTGAATCATTGGCGGCTGAAGTGATGAGTCTCAAACAGGAGATTAGAGGGCTCAAGCATGAGAATAAACAGTTGCACCGGCACGCACATGACTATGTTACAAACATGAAAAGGAAGCTTGACCAAATGAAGGAATCTGATGGTCAGATTTTACTTGATCATCAACGGTTTGTGGGTTTGTTCCAAAGGCATTTATTACCTTCGTCTTCTGGGGCTGTATCGCGTAATGAA
Source organism: Malus sylvestris (assembly GCF_916048215.2). Lineage (NCBI taxonomy): Eukaryota > Viridiplantae > Streptophyta > Magnoliopsida > Rosales > Rosaceae > Malus > Malus sylvestris. The sequence goes on from NC_062275.1 coordinate 33,700,375, forward strand.
GCTCCAAATGATCAACGTCTGATGCCTCCTCCTTCTAGGGTTCTGTCCAGTACTGAGACTCCGAATGATCCCCCTCCGGTGCCTTCTCTTTCTGGGGCTCTACCGACTGCTGAGACTTCTCCTAAGCAACCTTTCTGAAGGCTCCCTCTTGTTTGTTTATTTTGACTCATGTATATGTACATATTTGTAACTTATCGGAGATATCAATAAATAAGCTTTGCTTCATTTCAGCGTATTGTGTTAAATACACCAAAGCCTTCTTCACTAAGTTCTTTGATTTTTTTCTTTTGTTGAAGCTTGTATGTTGAAGCTTTGTGAGTGGAGCATGTAGGTTGAGGTAGTGTTCCCTTAATTTCCTGAGTGAGGAAAACTTCTCGGTTGGAGACTTGAAAAATCTAAGTCACTGAGTGGGGTCGGCTATAAGAATCTTAAAACACCATTGTGCTCGGTCCTGTGTCATGTCCTCCGTTAGATCCAAGTACTCTAAGTCTTTTCTTAGAGTCTCTTCCAAAGTTTTCCTAGGTCTTCCTCTACCCTTTCGGCCTTGAACCTCTGTCCCGTAATCGCATCTTCTAACCGGAGCATCAGTAGGCCTTTTTTGCACATGTCCAAACCACTGTAACCGATTTTCTCTCAGCTTTCCTACAATTTTGGCTACTCCTACTTTATCTTGGATATCCTCATTCGTAATCTTATCCTTTCTCGTGTTCCCACACATCCAACGAAGCATCCTCATCTCCGCTACACCCATTTTATGTACGTGTTGATGCTTCACCGCCCAACATTCTGTGCCATACAGCATTGTCGGCCTTATTGCCGTCCTATAAAATTTTCCCTTGAGCTTCAATGGCATACGACGGTCACACAACACGCCAGATGCACTCTTCCACTTCATCCATCCAGCTTGTATTCTATGGTTGAGATCTCTATCTAATTCTCCGTTCTTTTGCAAGATAGATCCTACGTAGTGAAAATAGTCGCTCTTTGGTATTTCCTGATCTCCGATCCTCACCCCTAACTCATTTTGGCCTCCATTTGCACTAAACTTGTACTTCATATATTCTGTCTTTGATCGGCTTAGGCGAAGACCTTTAGATTCCAACACTTCTCTCCAAATGTTAAGCTTCGCATTTACCCCTTCCTGAGTTTCATCTATCAACACTATATCGTATGCGAAAAGCATACACCAAGGAATATCATCTTGAATATGTCCTGTTAACTCATCCATTACCAACGCAAAAAGGTAAGGACTTAAGGATGAGCCTTGATGTAATCCTATAGTTATGGGGAAGCTTTCGGTTTGTCCTTCATGAGTTCTTATGGCAGTCTTTGCTCCTTCATACATATCCTTTATAGCTTGGATATATGCTACTCGTACTCCTTTCTTCTCTAAAATCCTCCAAAGAATGTCTCTTGGGACCCTATCATACGCTTTTTTCCAAATCTATAAAGACCATATGTAAATCCTTTTTCCCATCTCTATATCTTTCCATCAATCTTCGTAAGAGATAGATTGCCTCCATGGTTGAGCGCCCTGGCATGAACCCGACTTGGTTGTCTGAAACCCGTGTCTCTTGCCTCAATTTATGCTTAATGACTCTTTGCCAGAGCTTCATTGTATGACTTATTAGCTTAATACCCCTATAGTTCATGCAATTTTGTACGTCGCCCTTATTCTTGTAGATAGGCACCAAAGTGCTCTTTCGCCACTCATTTGGCATCTTCTTCGTTTTCAAAATCCTATTGAAAAGGTCAGTGAGCCATGCTATACCTGTCTCTCCCAAGACTTTCCACACTTCGATTGGCATATCGTCTGGGCTCACTGTTTTTTTATGCTTCATCTTCTTCAAAGCTACAACCACTTCTTCCTTCCTGATTCGACGATAAAATGAGTAGTTTCTACACTTTTCTGAGTTACTCAACTCCCCTAAAGAAGTACTCCTTTCATGTCCTTCATTGAAAAGATTATGAAAATAACCTCTCCATCTGTCTTTGACCGCGTTCTCTGTAGCAAAAACCTTTCCATCCTCATCCTTGATGCACCTCACTTGGTTTAGGTCCCTTGTCTTCTTTTCCCTTGCTCTAGCTAGTTTATAGATATCCAACTCTCCTTCTTTGGTGTCTAGTCACTTATACATATCGTCATAAGCCGCTAACTTAGCTTCTCTCATAGGTTTCTTTGCCTCTTGCTTTGCTCTTCTATACCTTTCACCATTTTCATCGGTCCTATCCTTGTATAAGGCTTTACAACATTCCTTCTTAGCCTTCACCTTTGTTTGTACCTCCTCATTCTACCACCAAGATTCCTTTTGGTGTGGAGCAAAGCCCTTGGACTCTCCTAATACCTCTTTTGCTACTTTTCGGATACAACTAGCCATGGAATCCCACCTTTGGCTAGCTTCCCCCTCTCTATCCCACACACACTGGGTGATTACTTTCTCTTTGAAAATGGCTTGTTTTTCTCCTTTTAGATTCCACCATCTAGTCCTTGGGCACTTCCAAGTCTTGTTCTTTTTTGTCACTCTTTTGATATGTACATCCATCACCAACAAGCGATGTTGATTAGGCAAGCTCTCTCCCGGTATAACTTTGCAATCCTTACAAGTTATACGATCCCCTTTCCTCATTAGAAGAAAATCTATTTGTGTTTTTGACGACCCACTCTTGTAGGTGATCACATGTTCTTCTCTCTTCTTAAAGAAGGTGTTGGCTAAGAAGAGATCATATGCCATTGCAAAATCCAAGATAGCTTCCCCATCCTCGTTTCTCTCCCCAAAACCATGGCCACCATGAAAACCTCCATAGTTGTCTGTCTCCCTGCCCACGTGTCCATTTAAATCTCCTCCTATAAATAACTTCTCCGTCTGGGCAATTCCTTGCACCAAGTCTCCAAGGTCTTCCCAAAATTTCTCTTTCGAACTCGTATCCAACCCTACTTGAGGTGCGTACGCACTAATCACATTGATGAGTTCTTGTCCTATTACAATCTTGATTGCCATGATTCTATCTCCTACCCTCTTGACATCTACAACATCTTGTGTCAAGGTCTTGTCCATGATGATGCCAACACCGTTTCTCGTTCTATTTGTGCCCGAATACCAAAGTTTAAACCCTGAGTTTTGGAAGGATCCAAGCTTTTAAGTAATCTTTAGAGTGGAGATTGCAATCCTTTTTTCTCCACCACTTTTCAAATTTCTGAAAGCAGTGCCTTTGCTCATGAATCATCAAAGTGTCTCAAAATTGATAGTGTGTAACTGTATATTCTAGAGTCGGGTCTTCTGTTGTGGTCACATTATTCTTATCCAGGGATACATGTCATATTATATTCACTATGATCATAACTCATTTCAGGTTTTGGCAGAGTGGATGTATATCTGGGCGACTTTGTTGATGTTGTTACTGCTTTTCAGTATTGCAGCAAAAAGGTAAATATGTTACTTCTTTTCAGTATTCCCCCCATTATGAGTAGTCATTCATGCCATGTTCACAATCCTAGAAGATGTTTGTATGAGTAGCAGAGTATTTTTATGATTGGATATAGTAGACTGATTCACAGTTGCATTCACTTAAATGTAGGTTTGGTTCTTATTCTACTTTGAAGGAGGATCCTTATTCTATAAGGCAAAATATTTCGTCTTACAGAGTTGCTACGGTATGCAGTTTCACTTAGGTCTGCATAGTATAATTTTTTACTATAAAAAATTTCCTGTAACTTATACTATTTTTTCGTGTGAACAAAAGTAATTGCTGCAGATGATCATCACATGCCTTTGTATCTTGACTGTTGACTTCAGAATATTCCCTAGAAGATATGCCAAGACTGAGACTTATGGTACGGGCTGGGTAAGAATTTTGCAAGCAATATGGAACGAAACTGCGATCTTCTTAAGCCTATTGTTACAGTGTTGACTTGACTAGATTTTGTTCATTTTCATTAGAGTATAACTTGTACCACCTTACTCGTCAAATTGATAAGTCAAATAACATATGTTCCATTACTAGCATTTCCTTCTGGGTTGCCATCAATTGATGAGTAGCTTCCAATTTGCCGCGAACTTTTTAATTCTGTCTGAATTTCGCTATCTCTGAATTTCGTTTGATATCATACCACACCCTCATGAATAATTCCTTCATTATTTATCAATAGCCAATATAGTACAAGACTTAGGGATGCAATCATAAGTTACCGGCGCTCACTAGTTCTCTGGTACTAGTTCCAAATTTTGTTTAGAATAAGAATAGTAGAATTGTCCAAATTTTGTTTAAAATAAGAATAGTAGAATTGTTTCGGATCATATTTTTTCTATCACTTCTTTTTCTTCCTGTGCCTTTATATTAGCTTCTCTTAATTTATTGTTTGTATTTTAGATATTCTTTTTTCTTTGAGACCTACATCGTATGTGTTAAACGTCTCTACTTAATGAATATCTATTGAGGAAATTAAATCGAGAAATGACCACTAGTGAAAAAATTTCCATACATGAATTTGTCAGATGGATCTTGGGGTTGGCTCATTTGTCATAGCAAATTCGTTAGTTTCACGGCAAGCACGAAATATATCATCAAGGTTAGTCACTTATAATTAGGAAAACTAATAAAAAGACCTTGAAAACTTTGAGTTTTAATGATAAAGACCAAATAAAGGGTAAAGTGAATAGTACCATGTTTGACTTTTTAGTATAAAAATGTGGTTTTTCGTTAAAGTGAACAGTACCACGGGCTTTTCATCAAAACTCCCATAATAATTTTGTTGGTTTGGGTGTAACGTCTTAACTCTCTCTCTCTCTCTCTTCTCTCATGTAGGTGTGTGTGTGTGTGTGCATATAGCATACATCTATAAATTTGCAAATGTTTATTTGTTCTAACTCCTAAGATATTCTTTTCTCTTGGCATATCTTTTTTGAAAGTTTAGACAAACAGCAATAAAAAAAAAAAGTTAAGAGAATAACGTGTTTCGGAATAATGGAAATATATGGAGGTTTGAGTGTTCCTCCAAAACTAGCAGCACCCCAATGGAACAAATATCTTATGACTAGTCTCTTAAAGGTCCCAACTTCCAAGAAATCCTTGGATTATGTTTAAATATTATCATCATTTTTGTTAACTCTTTAATGGTTTGTTTTTTCCTATTGTTTGCTCCCTAAATCCGCCATGGGCCTCGCGGGCAAGCTGGGGATTTACTTCACATACGAGATAGGTGGGTGCGGGCATGCCACTACTAGATACCGCTAGCAGATTGGATTTAAATGATTGAGGTTGCACCTTTTGACTTCAAATCAAGAGATTGTGCCATTTGAGTGGGAGTTGCTCAAATCAAGGTTCTTTCTTTGCCTTAAAAATAAGGATTTTACTTATATAGAGAGATAGAACAATATGTAAATGACAAGGTTGCTCAGAAATGTAAATGACAGAGGAAAGTGACTAATATTGCAGAGTGCTTGTAATTTAAATGACTGAAAATGAGTTGTATATGAAAACTACAAAGGAGATCGATACTACAAATGAGCAGCAGAGCTAATATACTAGACAAAAGATGGCTTTTGTGAGGGCTGATCCTGAAAAGGATGAAGGTGGGACTGACTACAGTTTCGTGAAGGCAAATCTGGTTTGAGCAGAGTTTGTGCTTGTATTTGTTTGTTTGATTGAGTGTCCTTAATCTTTGTGCATCTGCCCCTTTAAATAGAGATCTGAAAAGAGCCACATGCTGAGAACCTTGTACTTGCCCGAAAGAAACTTGGGTAGCTTGCATTGCTTTTGCCAACTTGCATGGAGAAATAATATTAAAAGAGGAACTTGCATTTCCACCACATGCTTTCATCACATGTTTTCCTACTTGTGATAAACTAACATTTAAAAGAAGCTAGTTGGCTTCTTTCACATGTTCTCTGCATCCACATCCGTATGTTGCCTTCCAACCCATTTGCAAGGATGCATGTATCTTGATTAAACAAAGGCTTGACAAACCTCCACCACCCAAACAAATGGGAAAAACAATATTATAGTGCCAAACCCATCCACTTGCAGCCAAATATCTTTCCAAGTTAGCTTTCTTGCATATTAATCATTCAAATACCATATTTTACCCCAATGGCCCAAATAAGTAAAAATGGGCACATAGCTTTCTTGCACACCTCCTCCAACTAGTGGTGAGTTGAAGATGAAGGCTGAAGTGTAGTGGTTGGCTTTGAAGCTGCAGCTACTATGTTGGCTGTATGTTGGAAGGTAACGACGGGCGTCCTGTCCATCGGGCAAGATTGCAGCTCCCTTGGGCAACCACTCATTGGGTAAGATAACCCAGTCGGGCAAGACAACATCTGCCCAAGTCGGGCAAGTAAAAGCAAACCAGAGGAATAGAAAGAAAAAGAAAAGGAAAGGAAAAGAGAAAGAAAGAAAGGAAACAAAAGGGAAAAGACTGAGAGAGAGAGAGAGAGCCCTTTCTGACAAATCAAAACAACAAAAAGAAAGCCCTTGTCGGGCAATAGAAACATAAACTACAGTCCTTTCGGGTAGAGTATGAGAAAAGGTTATATATATATATTCTTGTTTTTTGTTGCCTGATAACTCAAAAAGCCAAAGAAAGGCCCTTTCCGACAAAAAGGGAAGAAAGAGAGAAAGAGAAAATGAGAAAGAAAGGAACTAAAAAAAAATGCACAAGAGGATAATAGAAGGGAAAGCCATTCGGGCATGTTATAGGAGCCCATTGGCTGCTGATGTGTTATTTTCCTCTTAACACTCAAATTTTTTTCTCTTCTTAAAATTGAGTATAGAAAGATCAGATCCACCTTTTAAATTGGTCATGCTATGTAGCTTGGGAACCATAGGAGGTGGCCATTCATGTTTGATCCCGAGCTTTGCCATCCTTGAGATCTCGATATGGATAACATGCTTGTGTTGGCGGGGATGAGTGTACGAGCTTTTTTCTTCTTCTTCGGGCTCCACATGAGGTGTGAGTTCGAGCCCCCCGAGCGTTGGTGTTTGGCCTACAACTGCTTGGTCTTCTACCACTAGTACATAACATCATATTTACCACATCAATTCCATCACGGGCATCAACAGCTCGTGGTAGAAACTATTCAATTACCACGGTTAAATGTAGCTTGTGGTAGATAACATTAATTCACCACGGTCAAATTCTGGCCCGTTGTTAAAAGTGAATAATCTACAACGGTTTTTAATCCCGTGATGAAATATCAAAACCACCACGTGATACGCTCGTTGTGGTTACTTCAAACGACCACACCGCATTTTTAAAGTTCACCACGTATCTGGCCTGTGGTTGATGTTTTTGAATTTTTTTTTGAATTTATTTTTGTTAGCGCCTTGATAATATTTGGGGATATTAAAATTATTTACTTACCCCGCGCGCGCCTCAGCTGAGTGGTTTTAAGTTTTTCTCAATTGAGAGGTAAAGTCGTGAAAATTGAAAACCGTAAATATCCATCGTTTCCTTATTCACCTTCAATCCTCTTGTATCTCCATCTCCCGTCTCTTTTACTCAAAAGCCCAGACCTTAATTAGAGCCTAACCGCCTCCAGTCTCTCCTTGCTCATCTCCGTCTCTCCCTCCACCAATGGCAGCCTCCCTCCCGTGCTCAGGTTTCTTTTATCTCTCTCCCCTTCATTATCTCTCTCATCCTTCCTGTATCCTCTTTCTTCCTCATCTCTTTCACGCAACAGTAGCGTCGTCCACAGGTCACCAACGACCCTCAAATTATACTTCCAGGATGATCTTCCCGTCCTCTTTCCAACCCCCAAGTTAGTTTCTACAAATTTGTAGCCGAATTTCCTCAATTTCAGATCCAATAAATGGTGACCGTCGGTTTTCTAGCCAACCTACCCGAATTGGACCTCGACCCAAGATGTAAAAATGATCCTCTCCTCGTGGGCTATCATCTAGTGTAAGTGCTTTTCCAAAATAAAAACTTTCAGTTTTGGGATTAAGGATAGAACAAACGCCTTTTTACTTTTCTGTTTGGCTCTAAACCTATTGGGAATTCTAGTTTATACATTTGTAATTCATTGGTTGTGTGTATTTTATGATTTATTTATTAAATCTGTGGCTTTTTTTCTTTTCTGTTTGGAGTTTGAGTAATTATTTAAGGACATCAGAATTTGACTTGGAATTTTGATTGCAGGTTATAGTCGTTAATGGGAAGTTTTCAGGCCCTCATATCAATGCTACTACAAACAACAATATTGTTGTTAATGTACCTAATGAATTGGACGAGAATCTCCTAATAACTTGGTAAGGCTTTTGTATAAATATCATTGTATTTCATGAAAGACGTTTTGAGATGTTTATGCAGTTTGTGTGAAATTGATTCTTATCACATTTGTTGTTTGACTACTAAGAATTATTGTTGATACTTGCATTCGGTTTAGTGAGCATTTCAGATTTTTAGTTATTCGTAGAGCTCTGACCTTACCTGAATTAGACATATTTGTCACCGTGATTTGAGATAGTTCTAGTTGAAATTGTGTTGTGACATATGGGCAACTTATCGATTTTGATGTCTACATATTTCTATTTCATAATTTGATCTTATGGGTATGGGGTTTCTTCCTATGTTTTGGTTTTACACAATATTTTCTAGTTAAATTTATTGTACATGCACCCAGGTTGTCTTAATCCACTGACCCATGCAATAAGTAAAGCCAAGCAATTCGCCCCATTGATGATGTTCGAGTGCAGGGTTATTAACCTGTGGACTTGTATTTGATGGTGGCTGGAAAGCTAAGTCTGTAAGTTTCTCGTCCTCACATGCAACTTTTAATCATACATCATTCGAATGAACATTTCTCATTGTACTCGACCCCAGAAAAGTCATTTCGTTGGACCTATGAGCTGAATGACCTTAATAAATAATATTTGTGTGAAATTTCCTAACTTCAGTGAGCATTAAGGAGTACAAGACTGTTTGTGAATAAGATAGACTGTTTCTTGTGCTGTGAACAGAAAAACCTATGTAATTGATAGACAGTGGATGTTCTGGAAAAGTTTAGAATGTACGTTATTCGGTTTTGTATATCTATTCACTTTTCCTAGTTGAGATCAAATGTATATTTCCATCTATAAGTGTACAAGACTTTTTTGTCCTTTTGATACATATGCTTATGTCTATGCAGATAGAGAAAGCCAATAACTGCTGAGGCTCAAGCATTAGGGTCAGTATTCCACTCTCAAAGTCATTTCATTGGAGGTGTTTGAAGAAACGTGAAGTTTTCAACTGACAATGTCATTGTTATTGGAGGCTTGGTTTTGTTGTTAGCTTTAGTGTAATGTACTACTTGTAATATTTGAATTTGTGATTTTTTATGTAATTATTATATTGTAGTAAATATGCAATTTTGTTGGTTATTATGTACTAAAATATATAATACAGACATATATATATATATATATATATTTGTTAAATAGTTTTAATTTTTTTTTAATTTTGGAAAATAATTTATAACGGGCATTAGTTGTGGTCAATTAGTAATCGACAACGGCCATACCACGTGATGTTGGATCCCAATTTACCACGGGTACAATCCGTAGTTATATTGCCTTTGACAACGGGCATAACCTGTGGTAGAAACTGAGACTTTTTATCACATCCAGAATACTAACGGGCACAGTGTCCGTGGTGGATTGCAATTTATCACGGGCATTCACCGTGATAGATGAGCTTTTTTCTTCTAGTGTACAATCATATCCATTTTCATGGATTTTTCATTGGGTGGGGCCATTGTTTGGCCTTCATCAACGTGTATGATTTGTTCTTCCTTGGTTGTACTAGGGTGAGTGTGCTTTGTAGAGGGGATTTGACACATTTGATCTATCAACTTTCTCAAAGTTTCTCCAAAAGTTGTATAGCTTTCCTCCACCCTTTTAAAACACTTAGTCACCTCTTCACCATATTCGATGCTTGCCACATGGAGTTTGGACACCTTCTCTAATTTGCCCACATCCTCTTTGTAAAGTTTTTCATCCTGATGATCAATAGTTGGCATCTCATATATTGGCTCTATGTACTCATTGGAAGCATTTTGATACTCAAAGCCATTTTTTGGCCTATCATGAATGTGATTGTCTTCAAAAGAATAATAAACTTCATCATAGCCATTAGCTGGCTGACAATCATGCTTCATGGGACTTGAGTACTCTTCAGCCATGTACCCATAAGTTGGCGACTCATAGGTTGGCTCTATGTGATAGCCATAGCTTGGGCGCTCTTCAACACCGTCATCCTCCTCATACTCCGAAAAAGCATATTGAGAAAAATCATGAACATAAGGATTGTTCATAATCTAACTCTATATAAGGATCCCACCGGGCGTGCCAAAATATGTTTACTCCCTAAATCCACCATGGGCCTCTCGGGCAAGCTAGGGATTTACTTCACATACGAGATTGGTAGGTGCGGGCATGCCACTACTAGACACCGCTAGCAGACGAGATTTGAATGATTGAGGTTGCGCCTTTTGACTTCAAATCAAGAGATTGTGCCATTTGAGTGGGAGTTAATCAAATCAAGGTTCTTTCTTTGCCTTAAAAATAAGGACTTTACTTATATGGAGAGATAGAACAATATGTAAATGACAAGGTTGCTCGGAAATGTAAATGACAGAGGAAAGTGACTAATATTGCAAAGTGCTTGTAATTTAAATGACTGAAAATGAGTTGTACATGAAAACTACAAAGGAGATCGATACTACAAGTGAGCAGTAGAGCTAATAAACTAGACAAAAGATGGCTTTTGTAAGGGCTGATCCTGAAAAGGATGAAGGCTTGGGGACTAACTACAGTTTCGTGAAGGCAAATCTGGTTCGAGCAGAGTTTGTGCTTGTATTTGTTTGTTTAATTGAGTGTCCATAAACCTTGTGCATCTGTCCCTTTAAATAGAGATTTGAAAAGAGTCACATGCTGAGAACCTTGTACTTGCCCGAAAGAAACTTGGGCAGCTTGCATTGCTTTTGCCAACTTGCATGGAGAAATAATATTAAAAGAGGAACTTGCATTTCCACCACATTCTTTCATCACATGTTTTCCCACTTGTAATAAACTAACATTTAAAAGAAGCTAGTTGGATTCTTTCACATGTTCTCTGCATCCACATCCGTATGTTGCCTTCCAACCCATTTGCAAGGATGCATATATCTTGATTAAACAAAGGCTTGACAAACCTCCACCACCCAAACAAATGGGAAAAACAATATTATAGTGTCAAACCCATCCACTTGCAGCCTAATATCTTTCCAAGTTAGCTTTCTTGCATATTAATCCTTCAAATACCATATTTTACCCCAACGGCCCAAATAAGTAAAAATGGGCACATTTTGGGTGCAAACACCTATAGTTTTATATATTTTTGTTTGCATGATATGATCTTGAATGGTATAAACGGACTGCAGTGTCCTCCTGTCGTAGTCTGAAAATATGATGTTGATGGCATGCTGTTTGTTTATGCTTTTTAAGGTCATGGAAGACTGCTATTCAATCTGCTAGTCCACTAATCATCCTTGGGTTTGCCCGTCTTCTCTCTACGAGAGGTGTGGACTATCAGGTAGGTTTATGATATCAGGGATTATCAGGTCAATTTGGTATGTACATTGTTGTCATGTCTAGTTTTCAGTTTAAGCCAATTTGACAATGAGGGGTGACCTTTCTATTCAGCTTCTATTGTAATAAGTAAGTCATTCCGTTTAAACACTGAAGTGCATCGTGATCATTTCAATACTTTAAGGTGTTCAATAGGCTGTTCTATACTGCATTAATCTCATTTTGTTGTCATGTTATGTTTACACATTGTAGGTTCATGTGGCTGAATATGGAGTGCATTCAAATTTTCTTTTCACACTTGCTGGGGTATCAATTCTTACATCCATAATTAATGTTCCCGCACAGTATTCTGGCATTCTTGGTTCATTAATTCTCTAGTATGTATAATCTTATTGTGCAATGTTGTTTTTGGTGTATGCGGTTTATTACTTTTTTCCTTTGAGTAGATGTAAGAATATTCTGTAGTCTAATTGGTTTTCTATCCTCCAGGTTACCAAGTTTGCTTGATGCATGGGTTAAACTCATATCTGCTTTCTAATGAAAGGGGAGCTGATATAATCAGCCAAAATAAGGAGGGGTTTTTTAGCATATTTGGTAAGTGCTTGAGCTTGAATATTTTTCATGCTTATTCGATCTTCTGAATAATTTGGACTCTGTCAAGTTCAAAGCATAAATTTCTTTATACACCAATAAAAGAAGATGGGATCTATTTATTTAGTCAAGTTGTTAATGTTCTCGAATCTCATGACTGAGTTTGCTTAACGAAATATTCATCTTTTTGTTCTGATCATAACTGATATAGGTTGGATCATGCTGTAAGAGATATAAGCTTCCCTTTCCATAATGATGTATCATACCAAGTAATTGCACCAAAGAAAACATCACACACGTTCCATTTTATTGCATACTTTCTTTTGGAAAAGCAGCTGAATTAGTGTTATCTTTGCGGTGTATAGGGTTGATGACCCAAGCAATACTGTAGTATGATAACCAAATGAATGCTGCACCCAGATTACTTTTTAGGAAGACTCTAAATCGTAATCTCTGCATATATACAATATGGTCATGACGTTTCTCTATGCTCATATATTGAGAGATAAAAGTGATAACAGACAGTAGTATCTCAAGATTGATACTATTGTCTGCACCAAGATTGATGTCCCCAGAACACATTCAGTTTACACTGTTAAGTTCTGCAGACCAGGAGAAAGTACTCTAGATTCAGAGTCGTGTTTGTAATTAATAGAATTTGGTGCTTGGAGCCAAGACTAGTATCTTGCAACTGAGTTGCCGCTTTTTGATTTACTCATTATTAAGAAAATGTACTACAACAACAACAACAACAAAGCATTATTAAGAAAATGTAGAGGATTTAAAATCTGAATTGAAAAGGAGACGAAGAAAATGTAGAGGATTTAAAATCTGAATGAAAAGGAGACGAAGTATGTGCTTGCATTATAAGTATATTTAGCCGGAGGTTTTTGATAATATCTTCTAAATTAAATCAAAATACCATATGAAAGTATGTCAATTGTTCTTTTTAATACAATACAGAAGTTATATTTTTTTAGGCATTTTAGCCAAAATGGTCCTTGAGATTTGGCATAAGTCCTCACTTTGGTCCTTCAGATTTGAAATTAATAGAAGTGGTCCCTGAGTTTGTCAAAATCTCTATTAAAACCAATACGAAAAAAATACCTTCAATTTAATAAACAATGGGCCAAAATGATTTGACAAAATTGAGGGTACTTTTGTCATTTTCTCTTTATTTAACAGAGATTCTTCACAAAATGACCAAAATGATTTACGGTGGACAAACTCAGGGACCAATTCTATTGATTTTATATCTTAGGAACCAAGGTGATGAGTTATGTCAATCTCAGAGACCATTTTGGCTAAAACCCTATCTTATATAATGGTATCCCTTTTGAATATGGAAGGTGAAATTTATCATGTAATAAACGAATGTCACTAAAATTATCTAGCATCATTGTTATTATCATCACCATTTGCACTAAGCTCATTTAATCCCATCTCTATATTTCCTAGTGTTATCTGTAACTCAAACAACAAAGTGGAAATTGGTTTCATAAGTTGGCCGTGATGCAGTTGGGTTGCATTTAGTCATATGATGTAATTCATTGAATGACCTAATCGTGGGTATTTGGGGAACGTAAACATCTCTGATATAGCTGGAAAGAACGCCATCTTCTGCTGCAAGGTGAACTGCTGAACACTTGGCATATATTATTTACAAAACCAATTAGGTTAAACAGAAAAACAGTACAAAAATGCAAAATGTTGAGACCTGAAATTATATGGAAGTAAAATATAAACAACGCATGGCACCGAGAGAAAGCTGAGTTATACTCTTTCGAGTGTCTTGTTTGCAGATTTTCTTCTTATTGCTTAAAGTAGTTTATTGTTTTCATTCCCAGGATATTGGGGTATGTACCTTGTTGGTGTCCAGTTCGGAAACTTTCTTCTATTCAATAACCATTCCTCTGCTACATTAAGAAGCAATAAATGGGCGAAGATTAGAGTCTGGATACTTTCACTTCTCCTTTGGTATGTTTAACATTTAAATGACATGTCCCCTTCTGAAATTATTGATTTGGATGTAAAAAATTTAAATGGCGTGCCCCCTTCTGAAATCGTCGTTGTGATGGAATAATGTTCGTGATTGAAAATGTCCTCATTCATCTTTAGAATATGTTTATCTGTAGAAAACAACAGTTGTACAGAAGACTAACCTCCCTTCAGTTTAACTCCTACTCAAGTTGTCAATCCTCTTTCAGGTGTTGGCAATACTGCTGGTCTCTGATTTTCTCCCCGGAAGTAAAACTTCAGCGCTTGAAGAAGTGTACAATCGCAATTTGCTCGGGACGTTTCTTCTGGTATACGACAGTAAACTTTTTTAAGCTTCTTGTGGCAACCATTAAATGATTGTCTGGTTCAATCAACATTTCTCATGCTTAAAACAATCTGATACTGCTTTTTCGTGCAGGCGAATTTGCTCACGGGTTTGGTGAACTTGATGGTGGATACCCTGTTTGCATCGGCAGTCAAAGCCTTTTTTATATTAATTGCCTATACATTTTCGCTGACTTTCATCGTTGGTTTCCTATATTTTTGCGGCATCCGGTTGAAATTTTGGTAGGTCGAAATTGAAAATCTAATTAGTTAAGGACATGATATCAATGTAATCATCAGAAATTCCTACAAAATTGTTGCTCTCTTGATTACAATGATTTTTTTTTTCCTTCTCCCGAGCCACCTATGTGTACAACCGAGGCGCCCAACTCTCTCTCTCTCTCTCTCTCTCTCTCTCTCTCTCTCTCATGGATAGTATATGAGCGACCCTATTGGCACTCTTCATAGTGGTTAAGGTGATTTGATAGCAACATAAAAGAATCAATGACCGTGAGTTTGATTAGTATTTCACTATGCTACTATGGTGTAAGTTTGATAAAGATGAGTTATAAATTAAATGTGGGATTCGTCTCTTTTCATTTATTCTGTAGGTATCACACTAATGAGTTTAATATAGTGAAATAAAAATCGCTCTTAAGCAGATTTTTTGGCACATTGTAAGAATTTGATTCTTATATTATTAATATCACACTCATTTTTTTGACCCCACTGTGGAAATGTCCTTTTCACTCTTAGAATGAAGACCTAAAATATGAAAGCTTCGTATCCTGATTTTACATTACATAGTGGGTCTAAATAAGTAGTTACTGTTGTAGTAACATACTTATTGATTAGCGCGGTTGTGGGCTTAAAAAATCAGTTGGTTAGCATTTATTGAACTCATAGTAGGTCAAAAAAAGTGAGTAAGATACTAAAGGTTTGTTTGGTACTTTACTTGAATCCAACTTTTTAAACTCAAAAACAATTTTCAAGTTTTAAGCCTTAAAAACTTGTATGGTAGGACTATTTTAAAAAACTAAACTCAAGATTAACACAAACTTTCTCATTTCTTTTCTCTTCAGCCTCCCCTCTAACTCCAAATCTATCTCTCTTTTTTCTTCTTTCTCTCCTTTTTTTTTACCTTTTCGTCTCTCCTCCAATCCTCTCTCTTCATTCTCTTGGTTCTTTCTCTCACTCCTTTCTCTTTCCTTCAATCATCTCTTACTTTCTTTCCTCCTTTCGCCTCTTTCTCCCTCTCCTGTGACCCCCTCTTTTTAGATCTCTTTGTCTAGTTTAATTCGTAAGATTTAAAATTTTTAAATCGCAAACCAATCAAATTTTTGAGTCTTAAAGAAAATTGTTTTCAAGAAATGTTCTTAAGAAATGTTTTGAAAAATGATAAAAAATTTCAAATAAGATACCAAACAGGCTCTAATATATTGAACTCATAGGAATTACACTTAAATAGTGGGTCAAAAATTTGTAATACCAATATAATAAACATGCACCAATGTAGAAGTAGTATTATAAGATATCCAACTCAGTTACCTAATTCTTATAATAGGTATTATACTCACTTACATTAGCGTGAAATGCCTAATAAGAGGACTAAAATTTGTAGTTAACCTCGCATTAAAATCATGTCTTTTAACGACCAAAATTGCATAATCATGTGACTTAATATCAAAGGTGAAGAATAAATAAATGTATTTTTAATATTTTAATCATTAGTGAGTGATTACACATTTTAATTATCTGGTGACTAAGGCATGCACATAAAAATGCTATTGAAATTTACCTGTAGCCATATGTCATTGGTTGTTGAATACAATGACAAGCCATGCTTTGGTTTGTGGAATCGAGACGGAGACGTAGCCTTCAAGTTCCAATTGCACAAAAATCAGTACATTAGAAGAGAAAAGCAACTTTGACAATTGACACAATAGCCAAAATAACATGCATTAAAAACAAAAATAAATGTAAAATAAAAAAAATAGGGTAGAAAGGGTTGAAAGTAGGTCCTTTGAGTTGGATGAGTATTCTCTTTGGATCCTCTTTATGACAATCCTAAGGATCTGTTCGGGCCGGATTTTCCTCGCATAGCTCCCCTAGGAGATGGCACTTTGTTCGTTGTCAAGCAAGTTCTTGTTGCTTGGTGTACTGCAAGAAGAGTTTACAGTTAGTTTGAAAAGTGCCTTTGTAGGGCCTTTGGTGTAGGCCTTGAGGCTTGCAATCAAAACTAACAAGGATCTAAGCGTGCCACTATTATTAGTATAACAAATTGTTAATAGGTGTGAATTATTGCTTGCGCCCCAAGTTACTCAAACTTCTTGTTTAACAAAGGATTGTCACAGATGGGTTAAGTCTGCATTAAGTTCATTTTCTTGCCTTGTAAACAAGGACTTTTAGTTCATAATCTGGTATGTCCAAAACGAAAGGAGTTCAAGGCCATTTCAACCACTTTCTCGATCAAAGTTTACTTTAGTGAAATTGGTTTTGTTAACTTCTCTGGATTCAGTTGCAAATGAAGCTTTTAACTTATAAAGTAGTTGAAAATGACTTAAATCCATAAGGGAACATGCATTGAACCATAGATCTACTACATATAAGTACAAACAAAAGAGACTCGGGCAAGATTTAACCTTGTCAAGCAAGGTTGAACTTCTTGCAGCTAATTGTCTTTGTTTACAGAGGTTTGTACGCTAAGGAAGATGGAAAGTAAATAGGTTTTACACAAGAGAATCAATAATACAACACTAAGGGAATGTAGTAGACCTTTTACACTAGACAAAAGATGGCTTTTACTAAGGGAACTGTAGCTAAAAGGACTAAATTTGGACAAGTTTTAGCTTTTTTGGGTACGAACTGGCTTGAGAGCAAAATTTGTATGTCTTTTGATTGGTTGGTTGAGTGTCTTTGTCTCCAGTGTCCCTTTCTCCTTTTATAGACAATTTGGCCCGATCCTTCTTGCCTTGCCTTTAACTGATATCTTTTGGAGGGCAATGAGTCATCCCTTATTTACTTGTCATGCCTTTGAAAAGTGTTTTTTGGCTGATGGTGAGTTGGTCTCTGTCACCCATCACTTCAATCATTGGCATATGGCCCATGCTGCAACTGAAATGGCTTCCTATTACTTCAGGCCTGTCAAATGGGCTTCAGGCAAGTCTGATTTGTTTTGGCACCTTTGGGTTTTCATTAACACAAAGCCCAATGTTAAATATTAACCCAAACAGTGCCTCCTTTAATCATTGTTAAGTCTGCTAACCAAGATATTAATAATGATTAAACATTAATTGCATGCTTTAACTCGAGACTCACGCCAATTTACTCAACCATTTTTGAATAAACCTTTGCACTAATCCACGATCTCCAACGTTAACTAACTACCCGTTAAATAACCTCCATTTAAATTCTTTTGGCCATCACTTCCAGCAAACCCATCTATCTAAATTTCCATAATTCTTAAACCCTCTTACCTTTGCAGCAAACCCAAACTTCCCCCTACATGCGAGTCTGGTGAGGGGATCGTCAACTTGTGCTGCCCACTCAACGACCTCCATCGCCCTCGGGCTAGGCTGAACCTCTCAATTTTCTTCGAATAGGAAGGGGTGCATTCTGTGGGGCTGGCATAGACTACCTGAGTCCCAATTGCAATGGAGTGAAACATGCATGCTGCCAATTGGTTCACTCACAACCCCTACTCGACCGAGGCTAGAATTTTGGCCTCTAAATGGTCGAACTTTAGAAAAGGTTTCCCACTGATGATGGATGAAGCCTGGTCGCAGCGGGTGGATGAGCTTGAGCCCATATGGAAGCAGAAGTAGATGGCAAATGGCATCTACGAACTCATCATGCTCTCTAAGGTCATGGTTATAACTAAGCTTAAGCTTTTGACCACTGCTCTCCTTTTTTGGAATAATGGGACCAACACATTCGACTTTAGAATAGGTCTCATGTCTCCCATAGTTCTAGATATGGCCCGTCTTTGACTTGAAGCCCTCGGACAGATGCGTGGACATCACTGACGATTAGTCTTCGCCTTCTCGCCCGACCACTGAAGTCCTAGAAGCCTCCGAGTCCATCACCCATCTGGAGTACAACTCTTCAACCTTCAAAAGTTATGGGACATCATTCGCGGGCTTTATCCCATTTACTAAGAAAATGTTCAGCCCGCCATCTTCCACTGCATATAGGGCTTAAGAACACATGTACTTCCCCTTTTATTGGTTAAACAAGCATGTGTTCCCAAACAAGTCGAAGAGAGTAAAGATATAATGGATCCATTTGGTAGAGGCGTTGCACTCGTTTGATGACGTTGCCACGAGACCTTTTATCTTGGCTCACATCTTCCATCTCCTCCATCAGATGACCAAGGTCGAACCATTTGAGACCAACCGCAATGGGCTTACCTAGATGGTCCAACTCTGGCTTCAGTGGTACTTCCCCGAGCTTCAGGTGCCTAACTAGGAGTTCCCTGAGGGAGTAGCTCCAGCCCGTATCCTAGTAGAGGCTTATGTCATGAACCACTCCACCCTCGCCTGCCTCTACTTCTTTTGCATCTGTCAGACTTGGGGCAGATTTGGAGTGGGGTGCCATTATGCTCATGAGGTACCCTTAGTTCTCAAACCAAGTATTTCAAGATGCCTTTGGAGAGGATGTCAGCAGCCATTGCAAGGAGAAGTTCATAAGCTGCATCCAACAAAAGGACCTTTCTTAGGGAGTGCACAGTGACCGAACTGGTTATGAGCGCAGGCTAGAAGTCTACCATCATAATTTCTGTGGTAGGCAGCTAGGATTCAGGCAGGCAATCCGAGTGCCTTTTTTTTACTCTGTGTAATGTGGAACCTCCTATTGCCTCCGCTCTTATTTCGAAGTGACGTTTCAGACAGCTCGGCGCAGCTTTGAAGTAATGAGCGAAATCGCCCACAAGCTTGTTACCTTGAACTTTAAGTGCACCCCTTCTTTTGTCACTATGTGGGAGGCCAAGTGGCCAAAGAAGTATGATAGCGACATCAGGAAGGCCTACAATCGGCTATTCCGGCAAGTTTTCTTCAAATCTCTCCCCAAGAATAAGGAGTTTGAGAGTGGAAAGGAGGTCATTAACAAAAAAACCAGCTCCTACTGATAGGTACATCTCATTGTCTTTGTTCTGTC
Source organism: Malus sylvestris (assembly GCF_916048215.2). Classification (NCBI taxonomy): domain Eukaryota; kingdom Viridiplantae; phylum Streptophyta; class Magnoliopsida; order Rosales; family Rosaceae; genus Malus; species Malus sylvestris. Next base: position 33,719,986 of record NC_062275.1, read on the forward strand.
TTTTTCTTTATGAGGTTTTTGCACTCTGTTGTTTGCTAACTCTTATTTTGGTCTTGTAGCCCAAGGCAACATTGAAAAAGTGGATGTCGGGCCAGAGGAGGAGGTTGCAGACGCCTTAGTTCTGCAACAAGCTGCTGCTGAGGCAGCAAGGCAATGAATGGGGTCTAGCCAAGTTGCTGGAGATGCTGGAGACATCTCTAATCTCTTCAACGATTCGGAGGCTGAGGCTGGACCTGAAGTGGAGGCAAGGGTGACTGTTGTAGAATCATCAGAATATGAGCCCGATGAGAAGCCTCAACCTCAACTTGCTTTGCCTAGCCTGAAGGTAACTCCCACTAAGAAAAAGACTAAAGCTCAAACTTCCCATGCCTTAAAACCTTCCTCTGCCTATCCAGTCGAAGTAGGCAGAAAGAAACAAAAGTCATCCGGTAAGTAACTTAATCTCACTCTTCCTTTACTTTGATTTTTTCTGAATTCCAAGCTAATTTCTCCCTTTCATTGGTAATCAGGGCCTCCAGTTACCAAGAAACCTGACCTTATCTCCAAAGAGGGGTAGTTGGGTGAAGAAGTCCAGCAAGAGGGTAAGGAAGTCTTTGCCAAGATCCTCGATGAATTGAAGGTATAACTTTAAATCTTAGAGTACTAGGTTGATTTTAAAATTTTATTCCCTTAGCACTTTAGTTAATTCTTTATTGCTTTCTTGAAATATGACACCAAAGCAGAGGGGACCTCCTAGCTTGAGCCTTCTTCTCCTACAGCCCGATCAATGTGTTCTCCTCCTCATCGGGCCAAGCCCTCAGAGGAACATTTTTCTCTCATCCCTGGTTAGTTTTGTGATTTTCTAACTTTCAAAAGTTAATGTTCACTTCTATTCTTTTTCAAGCAAAGGGTTGTGCTTCTGCACCTCAAGTCGGGCAAACCTCAGCCCTTACCTCTTCTACTCTCCCTCCGACCATGGTGGTGACTCCCACTTCCCAATTCAATCCAACAATTGGGGAGATGCTACACTACGTGGAGGATGACAGCATTTCAGTAAGTATCTTTTTCCTCATGCCCTTCTAAAATTTTCTTCTAAGTCCTCCTTTGACCTATACTTATACTTTACCTTTTTCTAGTTTTTTCCAGTGCACGAGGCCAGTAACCAACTACCACAACCTTTTGGAGAACCAATAGTCCCTGAAATACCTGTCGTCAGGTGACTAGCCCGAGGGCTCCTCAAGTTTTTGTTCAAACCAGGCCACCTATTTCTCCCAGAACAGCTGTAACAACAGAGGTCCATTCTTCCTCAGCTCAAGGGTCAGCTCAGGTATGCAAGTTTCTTTACTTGCACTTTTCTCCAGTTTAAGTATAAACTGATCCTCTTACTCACTCTTTCCTTGGTTTAAAATAGGCTTCTAGCGAGAGACTGGGCAAGTTCCCTCGGCCAGTAACGCGTAAGATAGTCCTCCCTCGGCCTCCCAAGGCCTCTAAGTTCACAGGGATCCCCATCCCTCAGCCTAAAAAGGTTGTTGCTACTGCCTCATCCTCTTTTAGGTATCTCCCCTCTATTTCAACTGAAGTTGCTGCCTCCAGGGGAGCTAGAGTAATGCCTCCACCTTTTGCATTAATTCTACATCTCCAGGATTTACCCTGAGTCTTTATGGAGTGGATGCAAGAGGACTTCACTACTTTCTTCAGTCTCAAGGCACTCTAAGAAGCTAAGAAGGCTTTGACTGAGTTGTATAAGGCTCAGCAGATGTCGAAGGTCCAGTATAAGTTTTTTCTTTCCTTATTTGAGAACTTGAGAGCTCTAAGGGATCAACACCTTTGGGCAGAAAGGCAAGCAAACCGGGTGAAGTGCTACCAAGAGAAACACCTCAGGACTTCAACTTCTCTGTAATAGCTAGTGGATGAAGACTTGGCCATGGGGGATCACATTATGGTGGTTGTTATTGAGATCCAAAAGTTGGAGGAGCAACTTTCTGCTTTGAAAGCCGAGCAGATGATCCTCTCGAGCAAACTTTACCAAAAGATCGAAGAGGTGAAGAGGGTCAACCTTGAGGTGGAGGATTCTGAGGCCCAACTAGCCAATAGTAATATCGCTCTAGAAGAGCCTGGAAGGATTTTCAACATCATGCAAACCTCTCACTCTAGCATAGCTGCATTAGTTAGGGATGTAAATCTATTAAGCTAGGAACTTTTCTAACCTTTTCCATTATGAAAGAATGAAAGGTCCCTTTTGCTTTAATTTGACTTATCCATCTAACTGTCTCAAAATGGTCCAACACTTCTTCCAATGTTTAAACTTCATTAATGTAACAGTCTTTAACATCCCACAGAGTTGGGTGATATCTTTTTAAAATCTTAGCATTAACTGGATGTCTTTGCAAGTTTCATTCTTAATCTGCCAAGTAGTACCCTCCTGTGTCTAATACTTGGTTGATAATGAAAGGATTTTCCCAAGTAGGACTGTACTTCCTAAAACCTCTAACTTGAGCTCCTAAGGGTAGAACTGTCTTCCATACCAACTCTTATTCCTTGAAGGTTTTCAATTTCACTTTCTTGTTGCATGCTCAGGCAACAGCCCTGTTTCCTTCTTCGATCTTGTTCAAGGCTTCAATTTGGGCTACATCCAAATTTCAATCCCTTGACACATGACCTGAATGTATTCCTCACTATGTAAATCAAACTGGTTTTGAAGCCTTATAGAACTTACACTGATTTCCATGGGGAGTACTGCATCTTGCCCGAAGGTTAGGGCATAAGGTGTGGTCTCAATTCCTACTCTCTTTGAGGTTCTGTAAGCCCAAAGAGTATCTCCTAACTTCTCATGCCATCTCTCTGGACTATCTCTGCCACCATTCTCTTAAGAATATTCACCAAGATCTGATTGCTAGCTTTTGGTTGACCATTTGATTGGGGATAACAGGGGCTAGACTGGATCATCTTTATCTTGAACTTGTTTGCAAATTCCTCCATTTCTTTCGAGATAAAAAATGGCCTTCGGTCTGTAACAATTATCTCGGGCACCCTATATCTATTTAAGATCTTGGTTTCAATGAATTTCTTCATAGCAACTGAAGTGATAGTCTTCACAGCTGAAGCTTCTAGCCACTTGGTAAAGTCGTCAGTTGCCACAATTATGAAGGTGTGCCCCTAGCTGGAAGCTAGATAAATTTTCCCAATGAAGTCCATTGCCCACCCTCTAAAAAGCCATGGCTTTACTACTAGATTTAAGGGTACTGAGGGTATGTGTTGAAGAGGTCCGTGTCTTTGACATTCTTCACATCCTCTGGCATAAGCTTTACAATCTTTTTCCAGGTCGGGCCAAAAGTAGCCATACCTCATTAACAACCATTTCATCTTAGTTCCAGCTTGATGTGCTCCACATGTGCCTTCATGCACTTCAGCCATTACCCTCATTAACTCTTCCAGGCTTAAGCATTTCAACAGAAGTACATTTGCTTCTCTAGGAACATGATTAATTGATACTTCAGTACCCAATAACTTAACAATTGAATGGCTGCCAAATAATAACCTCCCATTGTGATATGTCTACACTTGTAGTCTTCATTCAAATGGTTAATCACTAACTTTGAATCACCAAACACCTCAACTTCAGTTGTCCCCAACTCTATCAGGATTTCCAAGCCATTGATTAATGCCTTGTACTCTACCATGTTATTGGTAGTATCTTGGTAATCCAAAATGAATGAATAACAATGTTGAATTCATGTTGGATTAGTGATGACAATCCCAGCTCCAGCAGCATGTTGAGTGTAAGACCCATCAAAATATAACCTCCAATGAGTGATTCATAGGCTAGTTATTCTCTTTACTTCTTGCAGAATCCACTATTCCTTTCCCAAGTGATCCTTACTAGATGGAATCCAAAGGCTGGCCACTTCCAGAGTTCCTGGGATGTTAACAAGCTTTTCCTAGGGTTCTTGGTGCTCGGACAAAAGTCTGCAATTGCTTGCCCCTTTATTACTCTTTGAGGCACATACTGAAAACTGAACTCTAATAGTGCTGGAATCCATTTCCCAATTCTTCCAGTTAGCATTGCTTTAGACAACATGTATTTAATTACATTAGTCTTGGCAATGATATGGATGTGGTAAGGCAACATGTAATGTCTTAACTTGCAGGCAGTGCAGTACAAAGCCAAACATAGCTTCTCAATTGGGGTATATCTTGTTTCTACTATAGTAAGGATCCTACTAAGGTAGTATATTGCTTGTTCCTTCCCTCCTTCATTGTTTTGAGCCAATAAGCTTCTTATTGACTTATCAGATGCAGAAATATAGAGCTTCAAAGGTTTCCCTCTCTAAGAAGGCATGAGTACTAGTAGAGAGGCTAGACAAACTTTTAGTTTGTCAAAAGCCTCTTGGTGTTATGGACCCCACTTAAACTCTTCTTGATTTTTCAACCTTAATAAAGGAGTCAACCCGCCAGATTAACAATATCTTCTTAAAAAGTTGATCTTCCCCAATAGCCCTTGTAGTTACACTTTTTTAGTGGGAGAAGGTGGCTCCATTATGGCCCGAGCTTTATTCGTATCTATCTCCACTTATTTTTGATGCACTAGGAATCCTAGAAATTTGCCTGATCTAACCCCAAAGGCACATTTCTTAGGGTTCATCTTCAACTTATGGATCCTCATTCTCACTAAGGCTTGTCTGAGGTCTTCCAAGTGTTGTTCCTCAATTTTAGACTTTATCACAATGTCATCAATGTATACCTCCATGCTATGGCCGATTAAATCATGAAAAATGGCGTTCATTGCTCTCTGATAGGTAGCACCAGCACTTTTCAGCCCAAATGGCATGACTACATATTCATATACTCCTACATGTCCTGGGCACTTAAAGGATGTCTTATGCATATCTTCTTTAGCCATTTTTATCTAATTATATCCAACATTTCCATACATGAAGGATAAAACTTTATGTTTTGCAACTGCATCTATGGATAGATCAGCCATGGGCATGGGGTATTCATCTTTAGGCGTGGCTTCATTAATGTTTTTATAGTCGACACAACACTAGATGACATTAGTTACATCTTTTAATACAGGTACAATGTTGGCCAACCACTCAACATACTTTGCAGACCTAATAAATCTTGCCTTCACCAGCCTCTCGATCACTTCCTTAACTTTCTCTTCTATTTCCTTCGATATTCTCCTTAGTGCTTGCTTCACAGGTTTGTACCCTTCCTTGATAGGAATTATGTGCTATACTAAACTAGGGTCCAATCCAAGCATCTCTATGTAATGCCAAGCAAAGCAATCTTTGAATTCATGCAAAAGGTCTACTATATTTGCACGATCCCCAACTTTTAACAAGCCATTGACTTGTATTGACCTTGGATCTTCCTTAGTCCCCAAATTAATGGTTTCCAAAGGGTCTTGTATTTATGGTGTTGGTTTATCATGCTTTGTACACTAAAACTCAATTGACTTTAGACCCTCAGGCACATCATCTGGCCAGTCCAAGTCATATATACATTTAGCCACCTGATTGCAATCAATTGGTCCTTCCTATTTTGTTTTGATATCATTGGTGTTGGTGGGTTGGGACAATGTGAGGTATGTCTCATTCCTCCTTGGTGAGAGACGATCCTTGTTCTAGGAGCTTATGGGTCGTCACCTTAGTAGGGCGGCCATTCTTACCAGCTCCTAGGCACTGCAAGATCCCAACACTGGGATTGTATAAGTTTTTTTCTACAACATTGGTTGTGGGAAGAAATGGTCGTGACTCAGCCTACACAATCTCCCAAAATCCTGGCTCTTTAGCTCTAGCCTCGTGGTATATAGCAACTTGTTAATGTAAAGTAGATGGTATTGATAGACTTTGGTGAATCCAATCTCTCCCAAGCAAGGCTCCAGAGGTAGAATTGTTGTCTACCACAAAGAAAGCCAACATGATTTGCTTAGACCTCAAGTCTACCTCCAAGGGCAATATCTCATATGTTTTAGTGATAGCCTCAGATAAACTAGAAATTATTAGATCAGTGGGAATAAGACCTTCCTCATTTCTGCACAACCTCTTCATTTGTTTGAGTATGAGCACGTTCACCATTGGTCCCTCATCTATCAACACCCTCTTGAAAGGTACTTCCTCCAGATGAGCAGTCACATATATAGGCTTGAGATGGTTTTCCAAGGCTAGGCTTGGTCTACTGAACACCATTTGGTCAGAATATACCTTCTCAAGCTCTTTTCATGCAGGTTCAGGCAAGTCTACCATGCTTAATCCTCATTTCCTAGCTTCCTCAATGTTAACAAGTGCCATCATTGGTTCTAGTGCCAAATAATCACCCTTCATTGTAGTTGGTTGATCTGGTTCAGCACAAAACATGGTTGATAAAACATAAGCCATGTTTACGTGGAAATTTCTAGGTTTAGGTACTTCTTCTTCTTTCTTTCCTCCAGTCTAATACATAAATTGATCCATCCATGCATGTGCATCCTTTGTCAACATCAATTCGAGCACCTCCTATTCTCTAGCTACACCAAACCATGTAACTCCCTTAGGATTTCACAGAGAATATCTACCAATGAAGGTGAAGGTAACCCTTTCTCAGAGGAGATAGTCCTAAAACAGATAGGCTCTTGACTCCAACCTGGTGTAGGCATCATCACTACACTCTCTTGAGCTCTTCTCAGGATTCTGTATTTCCTTGGATAGGGGTTTTGAGGAACATGATCTCGTTCACCCTCAGTTTTACTATTGGCTCTTTCTATTTCTTTCTTACTTTTCCACTGCAGTTGTTTCCTTTCCCTTTGAAGAACCTTCTCGAACTTGACATTCTTAGAGACTTCTGACAAGGTAGGTGATGCGAAAATTAATTTAACACACAAATTTAACCCCTCTTTTGACAACTGTAGTATAAGTATAAGTAGGGATCGTTCTGAACCGGGGATTATGAGGGCTTGCTAATAACCTCTAAACTGACTCAAAAGCATAAAACTAAACTTAAAAATACTTAAGAAGACTCACAAGACTCAAAGCAAACTTAAAATACTCAAAACAGCTTAAAACAACTAAATAAACTTAAACTAGACACTAGGAATGACTTTCAACGAAAATTGACTTTTACTTGAATCAAAAAATTTAAAAACACAATTTAAAATAGATTCTAACTAATTAGACACACTAAAGTAAAGGGGGATTGACTTTTGGAAGAAGTTGAAACAAACAAACAAGTATGAAAAACTAGACAGATTGTAAAACAAATTTGAGAAATAAGATGATGGATGGAATATCTAGAGGCTTTTTCTCCACACATGACATGTATGCAAATAATTTGATTTCCAGTTACTACTTCATTGAATTATGAACGACAATGCTCCAAATTAACCGTGACATCACTAGTTAACTCTCAGATTTTCCTTGTTTTATTGGATTGGATGACATCATTCGACAACCCAAAACATTCTTCTAAAGTTCCCTACATGACATCATAATAGAGATACAATCAAAGATCATTACGTTTAATGAAAATCATAAGCATTGACAAAGCACTTGCAACTATGACATCATGTCACTCATGCTAGGAATTGAACTTAACGCGATCGTTTATAAGCGACCTTCACTACATGTGAATATAAGTTTGTAGCGATTATGTGAAACTTCCTTATATTTTAGAAATGGATTTATGCATGCCAATTAAGTGTCGACCCTTAATTAACAAATGCAAATAAGTTATCAATCAAATAGTTAAGCCAATTGCATTCACGATTCAAGAGTTCATAACTGGAATTTATCAAATTATATTACACACATAATCATGGCTTTGAAATCACTCCTAGCCAAGAGGGGTTTAGCCACTCAGATTTACAACAAAACGAAAGGAAATGAATTTAAACATTAGAAACAAATGAAAGAAAACACCTAAACGCTCCAACGATCCAAGTTGGACAGCAAGCACGTCCAAGCACTTTCCTTCCCTTCATTTGCTACGGCACAAGATGTTGGTGAGTGTTTGAAGGTTTGTTTGTATGGAGGAATGGATGTGAAGATGAATGGATGTGTTTGGATGAAGGTTGTGTTGAAAATGGGAGTGAATGATCTAACAAAGTATCAACTCAATTTATGTTACACACACTTCCTTTTATAGAGGAAGTGCATGGCGATGGAAGGGAGCATGGAGTGGTGTAGCAATTGAGTGCAATGATGCATGAAATCTGAAATGATGAAGGGAACAAGGAATGGTGTAGCAATTGAGTGCAATGATTCAATGTAATGATGCATGAAATGTGAAATGATGGAGGGAACAAGGAATGGTGTAGCAATTGAGTGCAATGATTCAATGTAATGATGCATGAATCTGAAATGATGGAGGGAACAAGGAGTGGTGTAGCGATTGAGTGCAATGATTCAATGTAATGATGCATGAAATCTAAAATAATGAAGGGGACAAGGGTGGTGCATGGCAATGATGGAAAGGTGAATGGTGGAGTGACACCCCTTTGTGGCTGAGCTCTTTGTCCTTTTTACATTAATTATTCTTTCTCTTTAACACATTCCTAGCCTCTTTAGTCTTCAATTTCGTCCATCCACCTTGCTCCATGCATGTGCTATTCATTCCAAGCCCAAAACTGCTCCAAAATGCACCAAAATGCATCTTATTGCTTTAGAAGGCCTATGGACCTACAAACACACGAAAATAGCTTAAAATACATAATTAACTAAGAAATAACAACATAAATGCATGAGAACAAGATAACTCAGTCGCATAAATATGCTCCTATCAAATTCCCCCACACTTAGCTTTTGCTAGTCCTCGAGCAAAACAAAACAAACGAAACAAACAAAGCACAACCTTGATCTTCCAACATGTGCCTCAAGGATTTTTAATGAAACATGACATGTTAAAAATCATCATTCCCACAGATTTTGGTCATCTTTACACTTGAGCACATACTTAATCATAGTCACCACTTACTAGTTCACAATTAACCAATTAAAACAATGTTTTGAATGTTGTAACATGCCTTAGAGAATTTGCTCAATTCCTTACAAGATACTCTCTATTTTCACACACATTTTTTGACTACACACCCTACACTAGTATATGTGAGATTGATGTAAACACGAAATACTAGGACTCACATATGTTATAACAAAGAAAGCAATTTTTTGGAGTTATTAAGCATGTTTAGATATGATCTCATGAATGGAATGCTACTACTTAGATGTGAGAACCAATGACACCATATGCTCATACCAATTTCGAACTCCACAAATTGAAGCACACAACACTTAAGATTGAAGTCAAGGGCTGTAACAAGGCTTGGGGGTAATGGCTAACAAAGAAAGGATAGGGATAACAAACGTTCTTAAAGCGATAGCAAGCAAAGCAATGAAATAGACGCTTGGAAATCACTTTAGAATGCAGAATCAACTTTTAAATGCAAAGGGAAGATTCATGCAACACTTAGGGCCGAATTCAATGTTTTGAACCCTTTCTTTAACAAACAACACTTTAGAGCTCTTTTTCATACTTTTTTTTCAATTATTATTATTTTTCTTTTCTTTTCTTTTCTACCCGTGCCTTATTAAGGACTTTGACACACACACACATACAAGAATCACTTCCCCCACACTTGCTTTTTGCAATACATTGATAAAAAAAGAGTTCATTTTAAGTCATGCTTTACTATGCTTCAAGAATAAGGGTATGGATGGTCCTAAAACTAGGCTAGGTAAGGATAGTGTGGGTTAAGAAAGAATATAGACTTAACAAGGTTCAACAGGGTTAAACTTAAACACATAATGAAATAGGGGCATGGCAATTTGGCTTTAGTGGTCACTACATAACCTTATCTTGAATATGTGTTATGCAAATCAATAGAATGATTTGAATGAAATAGGCATGAGTTCTAGCATTTGGAACTAAATGATGAAACGCCTTCTAAGTAGCAACCAAGCAAAGAATAATGAGATCATGCAACGACTTTAGAAAACAATGGTGCACAAATTATTAACTCTCCAAATAAACGTTTAGGCTCAAGTCTCACAAGGTTGTAGCGTTCATTTGAGTTCCTTCCTTCAAGCATGTTACAAAAACTGATTTTTCCTTTCTGATTGCATGTGAATTCATAAATTATAACCACAACCAAGCATACACCAAAGAGTAAATCAAATTTTCATCCATGTTTATAACTCTCTTTAACAGTCATGTAATTAAAAACCAAATCCTCATCATTGTGTTGGAAGGTACCCTAAGACACAAATAAACACATAAAAACAACTCTTTTTGGGTTTTTCAAAACAATTTTTCAAATTTTTATGAGATTTTCGGATTTTTATGTCAAAACACACTAAAACACTCCAAAACAGCTTAAAAACACTTAAAACAGTAAGGACCAACACTAGAAGTAATGGGTGATAAACTCCTATGAATTGTATGCAAAACAACTTGGTTACCCCCCCGCCCCCCAACACTTAAATCAAACATTGTCCTCAATGTTTCAAGCATAAACTCACACAAAAACAAGCAAAGAAACAAACAATGAATAAACATGACAAGTATAGCAAAGTAAAAACTAGACAAAGTAGAGTTTAAGAACGCAAATCTGGTTTTGGAGATAGATGATCTTGTTGACTTTCCACAGCTTTGATCTCGAATTGGTTTGGAATTATGAGCGAGGAATATTAGAGTTCCTTGGTTGTGCAGTCTGCATTATTCTCTGCTTATTTCTTCTGCACGGGAGGCATGCACGAGGTATAGGTGATGGTCTGTTTCTTTCTTCAATCTTTCCAAGTGCCCACCATTTGCTTTCTTTCTCCTTATCCCTAGCTGAGGATGAATTAGCACATTGTCTCCACATGCTTCGAGGTATCATCTTCACTTCCTTTATCTGTTCCCCAGGCAGATGTGGTAGACGAAGAGAAAGCATAAAATGTTGAAGATGAGTACTTGAGAGCAAGGCTAGGTAAGCAATCAGGAAGGGGTTCCAGGCAGTCGATTCCAGATTAGAAGATTGATACCAAGTACTGGCTGATTGCTCTCTTTCTCTTTGTCCCACAGATGAAAACAACGACAAGGAGAAAGACAGGGAGAAAGCATGATATGAGATACTCTTGCTTTCAACCTTCATGATATGAAATACTTTTGCTTTAGATGAGTTGTTTGCAGAGGTACCCCAAGGAATAAGGAACACTGAGTGACTCGAGAGGCTTCGTTGGGAAAACATTCTCGGAGATGAAGAAAGGTTATGTATGTCTGCCTTGCAATGGAGGGTGAAGGTTGACATTTATAGGAATTAATAACCGATATTATTCTTTCACTTTTGTCGGCAACCGTTGGATGATTTAACAGTAAACTTCACATGCCTTCTACTTCACAAGAAATCTTCGATAGATTGCCCGTAATTTCCGCAAAGCTGAATGTGCATGTGTCAGATGCTGACACGTTTGGAAAAGCAGATGCCTCTCCGATTTCTAAGCTTGCCTCTTCGAGTTTTGAGGTCACCTCTTCGAGTTCTGAGCTCCGTCGAGTGCAGAGGTTGCATGTGACAAGTGTGGACAAATCTGGAAAAGAAGATTGGCCCATGGTTTCTGAGCAAGCCCAGCTTTTGAGAAAGCTAGCGCCTCTTCAATTTCGGAGCTCACCTTTTCGATCTCTGAAATCCTGTCGAGTGCTGGTTTTTATAAAGGCACGTAGTATGTTTCAGAGCACACTTGAATTTCTGCCTGTAGAAACTCCTTTCTTGCACTTCTACGATCTTGACTTGTCCGACCTCTTCTTTCTTCAACACCTTTGAAAATGTATGGCCCTTCCGACCGTCGTTTTGACCTGAACCTTGGTGAAGAGGCAGCCATGCCTTCTCTAAACAACAAATGGTGCCCATCCTTCATATCCCCTACTGGTTCTCTTACCGTTGGGGATTCGGTGATGAAGAATGATATGACCGCTGCGGTGGTACCGCGTAATGAAGCTCCAAATGATCAACCTCCGATGCCTCTTCCTTCTGGGGCTCCGCCGATTGCTGAGGCTCCGCCGACTATTGAGACTTCTCCTAAGCAGCCTTTGTGAAGGCTTCCTCTTGTATTTTCTCCTTAATGTTCCTTTTTTTTTTCATGAAAATGAATGTAAAAATACCTTGCATATCTATCAATGTTTCAAAAATAAACCCACACCAAAAACAATTAAACAAGCAACAAATAAAAATGACAATCATGGCAAAATAAAATTGCAGAAAAGGGAAGGTTTTTAGAAACGCAAAACCAATCGTGGAGCAATTCAAAAATCTTCCTTATTTGAATACATGGGTTGCCTCCCAAGAAGCGCTTGCTTTAACGTTTTTCAGCCGGACGATACCTCCTTCTACGCTTGGATAGAGCCCATAGCATTTAATTGATCCTTGAATGGAAGGTGATACTTGACGTGGTCCGGCAATGGTTTAAATTCTAGTGTAGGTGCATGAATCATCAAAATCAGCAAATTAGTATAAAATAAAATCGAAGTTGGAGAAGATGGCTTACTTGCTTACTCCGACACAAACTCAATTACGAACACCACATCTTTGAAGGTTGCATGCATATGGGACTTGGCCAGATTTGGTGTTTTGAGAGTTATGACTTGTCCTGTGTCATAAAATCCAACTTCTTTGGGATTTTTCGTCTCAAGTGTATCTTCTTTGATGAATTCTAGACATTCCCCATTCACTTCTTGCTCTTGATTCTTTGGAAAGGTTTCGAAGATGCCTTTCTCAGCCTCTTCTTCCTTGGATTGCATGATCCTGCAATGAATAAGGACATTTGGTGAAACGGGGTCAAGACGAATTGAATTTAGGCTTACCTTGGTTGTAGTGGACGGCATAGAGGGCATATGGGGCTGCGGCAAGAGTGGTTCTTCCCTTGCCGTGGCCTTGTTATTCTTCTCTTCTTCGAGCAGCAGCTGTTCATCCATGTTTTGGCTTGGTTTGGATGTCTTGGGTTCACCTCTAACCTCCATAACACTTCCCAAAGTGATAGCATCATGAATTTCAAAATCTTCCTTCAAATTTTCAATAGTTGAGTTGGAGAGTTCACTTTGCTCTTGAATTTGTGCCGTGAACTCCATAATCTCTCCAAGTTGATTTTTCAATTCGTTTATCTCCTTAGCTTGATTGAGTGTTGTTTCATTTTGATTTTGCTGCCCCTGTACCAAAGAGGTTAGTAATTGAAAATTTTGATCACTATCCGTGGACATACTTGAATTTGATTGGAATTGTTGTAGGGGAAGCTGTGGTGGCTACATAGGTGTTAAATAAAACTCCTCTGATTGCTGCCAATATCCATCTTGTTGAGCCTCATTGGTCTGATTTTGTGAGCCCTGCACCAAAGAATTTATTTCATCAAAAATTCGATCATAATCTATTGACGAACCTGAGTTTGATTGAACATATTGTATATGAGGTTGTGATGGTTGCATAGGTCTTGAATAGAACTCCTCTTCTTGCTGCCAATATCCATCTTGTTGGAATTGTTGAGGTTCTATGTAATCTGAATAATCTTTCCAATCCGAATTGTAAGCGTTGGAAAACATATTGTCCCATGATTGGCTTTGGCCTTGATAACCCCAAGCATCTTCATTTGCAGCGAATTGAGAATATTGTTGAGTTAGATATCCTTGCCCATAGGACACACCACATGTAGGGACACTTTGCATTGTGGTCCTTTCAGCATATTGTGACAATTGAGAAGTAAGTTCCGCCTATTGAGCTTGAATGCTAGCAAAATCCATGTCCTACTTCTCTAGTACCTGAAATCAAGGAAACAAAACTAAATCAAATATCAAAAGTAAAAAAAAAAAAAAAAGACAAACAGAAACAAAGTCAGTAACTAAAAACAAAAGGCACGAAAATAAACAAAAAGAAATAACAAGGGATTAGCAAAGTTGCTAATCCCCGGCAATGATGCCAAAAACTTGATGCGAAAATTAACTTAACACACAAATTTAACCCTCTTTTGACAACTGTAGTATAAGTATAAGTAGAGATCGTTCTGGACTGGGGATTGGGAGGGTTTGCTAATAACCTCTAAACTGACTCAAAAACATAAAACTAAACTTAAAAATACTTAACAAGACTCACAAGACTCAAAGCAAACTTAAAATACTCAAAACAGCTTAAAACAACTAAATAAACTTAAACTAGACACTAGGAATGACTTTGGACGAAAATTGACTTTTACTTGAATCAAAACATTTAAAAACACAAATTAAAACAGATTCTAACTAATTAGACACACTAAATTAAAGGGGGATTGAGTTTTGGACGAAGTTGAAACAAACAAACAAGTACGAAAAACTAGACAGATTGTAAAACAAATTTGAGAAATAAGATGATGGATGGGATAGCTAGAGGCTTTTTCTCCACACATGACATGTATGCAAATAATTTGATTTCCAGTTACTACTTCATTGAATTATGAACGACAATGCTCCAAATTAACCGTGACATCACTAGTTAACTCTCAAATTTTCCTTGCTTTATTGGATTGGATGACATCATTCGACAACCCAAAACATTCTTCTAAAGTTCCCTACATTACATCATAATAGAGATACAATCAAAGATCATTACGTTTAATGAAAATCATAAGCATTGACAAAGCACTTGCAACTATGACATCATGTCACTCATGCTAGGAATTGAACTTAACGTGATCGTTTATAAGCGACCTTCACTACATGTGAATATAAGTTTGTAATGATTATGTGAAACTTCCTTATATTCTAGCAACGGATTTATGCATGCCAATTAAGTGTCGACCCTTAATTAACAAATACAAATAAGTTATCAATCAAATAGTTAAGCCAATTGCATTCACGATTCAAAAGTTCATAACTGGAATTTATCAAATTATATTGCACACATAATCATGGCTTTGAAATCACCCCTAGCCAAGAGGGGTTTAGCCACTCATATTTACAACAAAATGAAAGGAAATGAATTTAAACAATAGAAACAAAAGAAAGAAAACACCTAAACGCTCCAATGATCAAAGTTGGACAGCAAGCACGTCCAAGCACTTTCCTTCCCTTCCTTTGCTATGGCACAAGATGTTGGTGAGTGTTTGAAGGTTTGTTTGTATGGAGGAATGGATGTGAAGATAAATGGATATGTTTGGATGAAGGTTGTGTTGAAAATGGGAGTGAATGATCTAACAAAGTATCAACTCAATTTATGTTACACACACTTCCTTTTATAGAGGAAGTGCATGGCAATGGAGGGGAACATGGAGTGGTGTAGCAATTGAGTGCAATGATGCATGAAATTTGAAATGATAAAGGGAACAAGGAATGGTGTAGCAATTGAGTGCAAAGATTCCATGTAATGATGCATGAAATCTGAAATGATGGAGGGAACAAGGAATGGTGTAGATGCATGAAATCTGAAATAATGAAGAGGACAAGGGTGGTGCACGGCAATGATGGAAAGGTGAATGGTGGAGTGACACCCCTTTGTGGCTGAGCTCTTTGTCCTTTTTACATTAATTATTCTTTCTCTTTAACACATTCCTAGCCTCTTTAGTCTTCAATTTCATCCATCCACCTTGCTCCATGTATGTGCTATTCATTCCAAGCCCAAAACTGCTCCAAAATGCATCAAAATGCATCTTATTGCTTTATAAGGCCTATGGACCTACAAACACATGAAAATAGCTTAAAATACATAATTAACTAAGAAATAACAACATAAATGCATGAGAACAAGCTAACTCAGTCGCATAAATATGCTCCTATCAGTAGGGATTTTCAATGAGTTCATGTGAGCTTTGTGTTGTCTATGAACCCTCCTTACCATGGATGCCCCCATCCCTTTAATAGGCCTCCTATTTTTCCCAACTATATACCATTTTCGACCAAGTCAGGCTGAATCATTCTTAGTTACTAGGGAAATTGGCTTCATTGTTCTCTCTTGGCATCCTTACTTTATGCTACCATGGTAACTTGTTTGGGGAGGTTTCATATCCACCCATCTTGGCATCTTTGCTTTTTTATCCCCAACTTGTTCAGAGGCTTTATAGTTTTTGAACACCTCCGACAAACCTTTTGGTTCTGAATCTCCACCTAACCTCTAGAACACATTCTTGGAGGTTTCTTTCTTAGCTGCCCGAATGGCACTTCTGCGGGCATCATGTTCTTCCATTTCTTTTCTTTTGGCTAGCTCTTGGTCAATAATGGCACCCAATGTTGGTATCTCGAGCTCACACTCACACTAGCATTTGCTGCATAACACCACTCCTTTGATCACAGCTGCTTGGGGTCTGTTGGGCAACTTACTAACACCTTCTAATGGCCTAATAGCTTGCCTTCTTTTGCCCTTCTTTTCCCAGGTAGCCTTTGCTTTCCATTTTTCAACCCAGTTAAAGTTGATCATGTTGATCATCATATTAGGCTGAGGTTTTTCTAGCAACAACTTCGCTTTCACTATGAGGTCCTGGATCCAATCTTTAAACTACACACAGTTAGCTATATAGTGGTTAAAGGTGTAGTGAAGCTTGCAATACTTCTTCCATCTTAACTCTTTTGGTTTAGCCATCTTTTTGTTGTTGTCGGGCAAAATTACTCTAGCCCTCACTAACTCTTCATAGATGTATGCTGCCTTGGTCAAATCAAAGGAATAAGTCTAGTACTTCGAGGGCTTCATAGATACAAAACCTTCATCATTCATCACAATCTTCTAGTATTTGACAGGCTGGACTAATCCTTTCACCATTAACAATTTGAAATGAGTGTTCATCTCTACTGTACACAACTCAATTCATTTTCCTACATTGCTATCATTCTAGACCTTCAAACTAGAACTAGTTTATTGGGGCTTTGCTCTTGTAGAAATGAGGCACTATAGACGAGTGTTTCACCTGATGTTCATCTGTTACCAACTTCTCATACTTAGTAGCTACAATCACCAACTCCTAAAGCTCATTAAACTACACATCATAAAACTTTTTCCTTAAAGCTTTCTGGGCAATGGTTATGAGCTGAGCATGATTGATTGGAAATTGGCACCATCCTTATCCTTCTAAACTTCATTATGAAGTCATCTATAGACTCATGTTCATATTGTTTCACTTCCACCCAATCATTAATAGTCATCTCGGACTCTACCCTATAGAACTGCTCGTGGAAGGCCATCTCCATTTGCCCCCAGTTGGCAATGGAATTAGGGGGTAATAGAGAGTACCACTGTAATAACAAGCCTACCAATGAATTCTCAAACAGTCTCAACTTGTAGTTAGGATTGTCTTCAAATGCTACACAGTAGTTGGAAAAACTTGAAGATATGGTCTTTGGAAGACACATTACAATCTTCCCTATTGAATGTTGGGAACGCGAGCATCTTGAAGTTAAGGGGAAAAGGGTTTTACTCATCAATGGACTCAAGGTAGGGCTTCTAGTATGTTATTTTGAACATCGGCCGAGCTTGTGGTTGAACATTCTGGACCACCATCCTTCTCAGTTCGGCCAACTCATTTCTAAGTTGCTGGTTAACTGCATTGTTATGTGGGGTATAAGGAAGTCCCCACTTCAAGCTATGCTCATTGCCTGAGAAAACCTTATTATGTGGCTCTAACTGTCTCTACCTAGCTTCCCATCCTTTGTTAGCCAACGGTGGTGGCCTATAATTGAGGGGTTTGCCCACAGTTATGGGCAAACTCCTTCCACTACTCTCTCCCACTTGCCGAGTCATCCCAAACTTCATTTCTTCTAACCCAATCTATCCCCTACCATCTATTGGGAATAATTGAGGGTCGGGCAAACCTGTTTCCTAGATCTCTTCTTCCTTTGGTCGACTAGCCCTAATTTCCTCATTCTTCTTCCTCTTATCCTTCTTTTCCTCGAGTAAGGGAAATAGAGAGATCACTGGTTCCTTCTCAGGGCTTGCTTCCCTGATCACCTCCTTGCCATAACCATTTCTTGGTGTGGAGTACTCTAACTCCAACTTTCTCTACAGAGTTTCCATTAAGGAACAGAGTCTGCTGACCTCTCATTTGGTTTTCAAAGTGATCTTCTCCATACTTCTCAACACTTGCACCATAATAGCTTGTCAGTCTTCGTTCGTAACTTTTTTGCCCAACTTTTCAGAAGAAGTTAGGCTCTCCATAATAGCAGGACCTCATAAGGAGGGAAAGTCTTTTAGGTGATCTATCATGTTTGATCTTTTTGGACAAAAGGGTTGCCCATACTCTGCTTTCCACCTGAAAGATCACTCCTTCCTTTTTCTTCTTGGCATACAAGACTACTAGGATCCCACCGGGCATGCCAAAACTATGTTTAGATATGATTTCCCTCACACAGCTCCTCGAGGAGATGACACTTTGTTGGTTGTTGGACAAGTTCTTGCTGCTTGGTGTATTGCAAGAAGAGTTTACAGTTAGTTCGAAATGTGCCTTTATAGGGCATTTGGTGTAGGTCTTGAGGCTCACAATCAAAACTAACAAGGATCTGAACGTGCTACTGTTATCTTAGTATAACAGATTGTTAATAGGTGCGAGTTAAATTGATTGCTCACGCCCCAAGTTACTCAAACTTCTTGTTTATCAAAGGATTGTCAAAGATGAGTTAAGTTTGCATTAAGTTCTTTTTCTTGCCTTGTAAACAAGGACTTTTAGTTCATAATCTTGTATGTCCAAAACGAAAGGAGTTCAAGGCCCCTTCAACCACCTTCTCGATCAAAGTTTACTTTAGTGAAAACTGGTTTTGTTAACTTCTTTTGATTCAATTGCAAATGAAGCTTTTAACTATAAAGTAGTTGAAAATGACTTAAATCCATAAGGGAACATGCATTGAACCATAGATCTACTACATAAAAGTACAAACAAAAAAGACTCGGGCAAGACTTAACCTTGTCAGGTAAGGTTGAACTTCTTGCATCCACTTCTCTTTGTGTTTACAGAGGTTTGTATGCTAAGGAAGATGAATAGTAAATAGGTTTTACACAAGGGAATCGATATTACAACACTATGGGAAGGTAGCAAAGCTTTTACACTAGACAAAAGATGGCTTTTACTAAGGGAACTATAGCTGAAAGGACTGAATCTGGACAAGTTTCTACTTTTTTTGGGTACAAAATGGCTTGAGAGCAAAATTTGTATGTCTTTTGATTGGTTGGTTGAGTGTCCTTATCTCTGATATCCCTTTCTCCTTTTATAGACAATTTGGCCCGATCCTTCTTGCCTTGCCTTTAACTAATATCTTTTAAAGGGCAGTGAGTCATCCCTTAGTTACTTGCCATGCCCTTGAAAAGTTCTATTTGGCTGGTGGTGAGTTGGTCGCTGTCACCCATCACTTCAATCATAGGCATATGGCCCATGTTGCGACTGAAACGGCTTCCCATTGCTTCAAGCCTGTCAACTGGGCTTCGGGCAAGTCTGATTTGTTTTGGCGCGTTTTGGCTTTCACTAACACAAAGCCCAATGTTAAATATTAACCCAAACATGATCAATTTATCTTAGTCATTCATCGTACATTGTGCGGCCAGCTTTCGTTAGATACTGTTTTTGTTGAACGCTTCGTATATTTAGAAAATTTGGACATGCAGTATCCAAAGTTCACCATGTGTAGTCCAATGGATATTAGAAAACAGTAAAACGTACTCCAAAAGAAACAATGTATTAATCAGAGAAATATTTGCATACCATTTGCGTATACCATATCCGTCTAAAAATAATAACACTTCATTGTTGGTCTTATAACCTAAAAAGGACGTTCTATGCACTCGTCGTACGCAACAATTTTTCGATTTTAAATCTCATGTGAAGTCGTACAATGGATTGTAAACAGATAAATATAATACCTAATTCAGAACAAAATCTTTGGTTTTCCACTTTAATCCGAATTCCCACAATAGTAGTTTTCTAGACTGGAGGAATTACTGTATGCCCTGCTCTTGAAGGCCTAATTTGAAAGAATCTTCCGCTTGAAAATGATCTCTTCATTGCAACTGGACTCATAACACAATGCAGGAGTACTCCTTTTCTATGGCTAGATTTTCCTACTCCTCCAGCGGACCGTTTCGAAGGACCAGCAACATCATCTGAGCCTCCCACATGATCTATATCATTGTCCTCTTCATCGTACTCGTCATTCATGCAAATAATATCTGCGACTAAAACACGGTTCCCACGTGAATCGTCCATGGAAACTGACCTTCTAACTACTTGATGACATCCCTCATGGTCTCCTTCAATCTCAATGATGGTACTCTCTCTCCCTTCTGCATTTCCCAAATCACTAAAAGCACGTACTGATGATGTCTTCGGAATAACTTCATCTCCACGAATTACATCCACGTTTTGAGAAGAACCCCTTTCTGAATCTTGTGCCGTTACCGCATTTTCATTTGCTCCTTGGCTTTCAGCAAATGATGATGTATCGTGATCGGTTAATCGAGGACTTTCAGACACTGCATTGGGATGCAATTGAAAAGCATTTGCAGAAACAGAAACTACGTTAGCGCGACACAAAGGGCAATTGGAGTGAGATTTAAGCCATGTATCAATGCAAGGGAGATGGAAAGCGTGATTGCATTTAGGCAACAGCCTCAGGCTCTCATCTTCTTCAAACTCACTCAAACAAACCGAACAATCTGTTCCTTCAACCAATCCATCTCCTTTCTTGTACTTACAAACTGTTAATGACTTAATCAAATCCTCATCTAAGCCAGCCGTTGCTACATGCCATGGCTCATGGATCGACGGGTTGTAAGTGTCATCGAGCTCCTCATTCAGGCCAGGACTTTCTCTTCTTGCTCTCCTCCGGTCCTCGTTGCCACAGTACTTGGAGATTACGGCGTAGTAGCTCACAAGAAGAAAGGCACTGACCAAAATGCCAATAATTGCAATAACAAGAGGAGAGAAATTTGGAGACGAAGACGATGAATCGTCTCTAGGAAACTCAAGGGCAGGTGGGGGTGGTATTGTGATGTAACACCACTGTGGGCAATACAAACTACAAAAGCCTTGAGAACAATCTTTTGTGTTCATATATGGTATCCAAGTTTTAGGACTGACTTGAGACCCCATCACTAATCTGGATTCTAAAACCCACCCACCCACGCACCCAATACTCACATTCTCAATATCATATTTTTCTTGCTTCGCAAGCAAAATCTGGCAAATAATTCAATACTATATGCCCTAGAGATCAACACAAAGATTAAAAGACAAAGATGTTAACGAAAAAAATTAACTGAGGCTAAAACAGGTGCGCGACAATTAATATAGCTGAGGTGCTAAATTTAGTACTGCAGAGTTGAGGGAATTGGCTATTGAAATGACTAAAAGTTGTTTAGAGCGCCGTAAAAGTTTGAGTGTGGACCTTAGCGTTGGAGATGGCCTAATAAGCAACTCAGAAGAAGGACATTAGAACAGAAGACCAAAAAGGGTTTACCTGAAGATTGTTAATTAGATTGGATGGGTTGGGGATTTTTCTTGCTAGCAATGAGCACACACTGAACTTGTAGAGATTCTGAAGAGTTGTCAATGCAGGAACAGCAAGTTTGTGCAATTTAAATTTGTTTGCAGAGACAAGATGGGTTGGGACTTGTGGGAGAAAAAAAGCAGCTTACTTGGAAAGCAAAAGCAGACATATTAGACTACAAGATGAGTTGTGTTGTGTTTTCTGCTTTTCCTTTTTTATTTCTTTTTCTTTGTTCATTCTCTTTTTCTTTTTTTTTCTTCTTTTTCTTTTTTCTATCTTTTTGGGAGATAATGTTGTTGACTAACGTGCTGTTGTTGGTTGGGAGTTTGATTTAATGAATGCCTGCCTTTTGTTGTTGTCCGAAGAAAAAGACTAATACAGTTGCAAGTGAACATACATCTCAAGGTGCTCTGCTCTAGATGAGGAACCTCTCCGTATCATGTTTGTGAGGATCATACATCGTGCGGTTAACTTTTGTTAGAATTGTTTGGGTTGAATTTTAAATAATAAAAAAATTAAAATAATTTATGATCGCATAATGTACGATGAACGGAGAAAATGTAAGGATCCCTTGGACTAGGATCCTCACACAGAGAATCGGGATGGGATCCAAATCCCTCTGCTCTACTCTCTTCCATTAAATTGGTGAAAGAGGCATTCTACCTATAAACTAAAACTAGAGCCGCCATGATGGGTGTACCAAACTTTCAAGAGCATTTTTTGCAAGAAATCCACACAACTAAGTTTCTCTATAGAAGTCGACATTAACAAAGCCTAAATTTGGAGAACAAACTTTCGTGTCACGGTTGCATATCACCACCGTGCCGCTCTCTTTATTCTGCGTAAGCCACATAAGGATAGAGTGTTGTCTTGTGAGGAGATGGAGAGGGAGAGCAACACAATGGGGATATGCAGGGAAGTTTTTGTACAAGATTTGCGACAAACATTGATTAGTCTCTACTTTAGACTAAAGAGAACATATGAGTCAATGACAGACACATCCTTTCTATGTTGGATAAATAAAGAAAAGAAAAAGGGAGAATATAATGTTTGAAAGAATATGGGAAGGAGGAATATTTATGTTCTATCTTCTTGGTTCTCTTTCTCATCATGCAATGTTGCACAATGATTCGAACCAACTATCTTCTAAGTCATCGTTTGAAAATCAACTCTGTCAAAAATTACCCAAATCCAATATCTTTTGGTCATTTAACGATTATCCAATAAAGAGACAAACCATTTTTATTCAGTTAACATTGCGAGGTGCAACATTGCGGAATAAAAATAGTCGAGAAGGTTGAACAAGAATGTTTTAATGAGAAGCACAATTTCTGATTTGATTAATTTTTTGCAGAGTTTATCTTTAAAATGTGAACTAGAAAGTACACTGTTCTCATCATGGCTGAACATTACGAAATAAGAAGGAGAACCAATAATATAGAACAAGAAGTCCGACTAAGAAGATTGAGAGCATCCCTCTATAGCTCCATTTTCTCTTCAAAATCCACAAAAGTGAAAATGCGGGTCTCAAGAAAAGGAGGCCTCAGATTCCCCTTGAGATGAGCATATATTCGCTTGAAAAGTGTTGTAGGGACCAACATTTGTTCCCAACAAATTAACTGTCGAACAAATCACAGTCCCCTAAAATAAGAGAAGAAATCATGATTCTAATATTCCTAAAACCCAAAATATTGTTGGTCAAGAAAATTAGTAAAGTAAGTCAAAAACTAAAGGAAATGTGATATTGTATTAAAAAGAAGGGAATAGGATCCTATCGGGATCCTCACTTAATCATGTCCGTTCATCTGTCATCTTGCAGTAAAAAATCATTTTGAATTTTTTTACTTTAAATTGAACACAAACAGTATATAACGAAAACTGACCGCATGATGTTTGATGAACGGACATGATAAAGTGATCCCCAGGATCCTCATTCAAAAAGAAGCTGTCTTGTGTCAGGAGCCTTAAGACCTAAGGAAGACTTGTCTCTCTACCAAACTTCTTCCAACATTGGCAAACTTTTGCTTTCTCTAAACTGAATATTTTCCATGTGAAGGTAGAGTAAAAACCTTAATAAGAGGTTTGACATTAAGTTACTGTACCATGAGACAATTTCGAAGCTATCTTTCATCACGAAGAATGACTGGATTTTCCCTCTACTAAACGCGTTCCTTTAAACTTTGGACCGCTTCTTTTCCAAAGTCACGCCAACCCTAGATTCATCTTAGCCTATAAACAATTTGTACCCATTTTTACAGATATAAATCTAAATTTAGAGAACCTAGCAATGAGGACATCCTCAAAAGTGATTCCAGTATCAGAAGAGAAAAAAAAAAGTGATTGTGTTGGAGGGAAGGGAATCGAAGAACCCTTGACCTATCATATAACCCTCTCTAACCACTTGAGCTTACCCCAAGAGCTTAATCCCTTTCATGTGGTCCAGTTTCCCAAACCAACACAAATATGTTAAAGTGAATTTGGTTCCAACCAACTAATAGAAAGAAATGCTGCTATAAAAATAGTGGTAAAAAAGAAAAGGAAAGAAAGCACACAGAATAAAATTTGCCATGCTTTTGATAGAATTTTGATGATTCTAAACTGTAAAGAAAAACTAAAATGTATAAAGCCAAGATTTGAGATATGTAACAAGATACCGATCTTCAACACAATAACGTTAACAATTACCATATACTCAGCTCCTTTATTCAGCAAACAAGAAACTACACACTTGGAGGTGCATGTTCACGTGTACACACATGTAATACATGTAAAACACAATACAG